>NW_027600342.1:0-15699 GCF_964194155.1 Cetorhinus maximus | reverse complement strand
ATCCCCCCCACACACACACCCCCTACCCCCCCCCACACACATCCCTACCCCCCCCACACACACCCCTACCCCCCCCACACACACACACCCCTACCCCCCCACACACACACCGCTACCCCCCCACACACACACACCCCTACCCCGCCACACACACACCCCTACCCCCCACACACACACCCCTACACCCCCCACACACACACACCCTACCCCCCCCCACACACACACCCCTACCCCCCCCCACACACACACCCCTACCCCCCCACACACACACCCCTACCCACCCACGCTGCAGCAGGGAGCAGCTGGTTAAGCAGGAATCTGATCTCTCTTCCCTGCTGTAGAGACATTAAAGCTAATTGCTGTCTAGACCTCAATCTCTGGAGGCTTCAAGCAGCCGTTCCTGATGATAAAAATTAACATAAGGAGGCAGATGTGGCAGGAAATATTAATTTTTGACTTAAAAAAACATTTATGTTCTTTTTTTATATAATTTACATTTATATAGCACCTTTAACAGAATCAAACTTACCATGGAGCTTCACAGGAGCTTTATAAAACAAGGTATGATGCTGAGCCACAGGGTGATATCTGGGCAAACAGCCAAAAGCTCGGTCAAAGGAGGTAGGTCTCAAGGAGTGTCTTAAAGGAGGAGTGTGAGGTGGAGAGGTTCGGGGAGAGTGCTCCAGAGCTCGGGGCCCAGGCAGCTGAAGGCACGGCTGCCACAGACGGTTATAATCGAGGAGGCTCAAGAGAGTAAAATTCGAGGAGTGCAAATATCTCGGGGTGCTGTGGAGCTGGAGGAGGTTACGGAGGTAGGGAGGGGCGAGGCCATGGAGGGATTGGCCAATGCTAGGTCAGCTACCACAGGAGCCGATAGCGGACCGGGACTGGGTGCACAAGTTAGGACACAGGCAATAGGATGACCTCAAGTTTCGGGAAGGTAGACGGCCAACTAGGAGCGCAATAGGATAGTGAAGTGTGGAGGAGGTAACAAAGGCATGGATAAGGCTTTCAGCAGCAGGTGATCTGAGACACAAGAGAAGCAGGGCATAATTTAAGCCTTTCTGGACATTTAAGTCCGTTATCTTAAGTAAAGATTACACGCTCACATAAAACAGCTTATCACACTTTAAAAACATCCCCCAGCACCTCATGCGCGATAGATTACTCTCCGGTGCCATTTCCATTATGGCAGCCATTTTGTGCACAGAAAGATCCCACAAATGAGTCGTCCGTCTGTGCTTGGTGCACAGCAGGAGAACTCACGCCCGTCCTTTTCGACAGGGCCATCGGGTCCTTAACATCCACCAGAGCCACCGAAACAGGCAGATGGGACTCAAGGATGGTGCCTCCGGACAATGTAGCACTCCTCCAGTGCTGACCAGATTTATAAGCTAAAGTCGGCTAGAATGGACTTGCCAGTGTGCAGAGGGCATTCAGCTGATGTTCCAACGTTGGAAAGTTTACCTTGGTTTCAGCATCTCCAGACTTTCACTGAATTGGTTGTTGAGAAACATGTCCATAGCTGACATACATTCATCAAGGGATGTCTTCAGATCTACACTCGGGGAACTGCATAATAAAATTAAATTGAAGAAAGAATTAGAATATATTCCGTTGTTATGCTTCTCCCCTCCTGATCCCTCGCTGGGGAACAGACCCGTAACCACCAGGTTAATAATACCAGACGTGTCAGCACCGCCCCGTTAATTTTTCAGGACGCACTCTGCTTCCTCTCGCCCGTGAGTAAAGAGAAAAAGAAACAAGCTATGGAGGTGCAGCTATCCCAGTGTTCATTGCAGCAGTGAAAGCTCCCTATTAAAACTACACTTTCGGAAGATGGTTTTCCACCCCCCCCCACCCCCATGTTGGGATAGCTTCACCTCACAGCCAAAGGAAAAGCCAACATTAACTCTCACAAGAGAGGCTGCGCATGTGAAACAAAAGGGACGATTGTAAGAAACAATAAAGAAAAAAGAGGAACGTTATTAGGAGACAAGCGATATTTTACTGGCGCCTTCTAATGGTTCCCATGGCACATGGCCATGGATGCAGCTTGCCTCCTTTGGCCATTATCCATTATCCACAGCTCGGACATAGCATTTCCTCGTCCAAGTCAGAGAGTCGAGGGTTCAAGTCCCGCTCCAGAGACTTGAGCCCAAAATCTAGGCCAACACTCCCAGCGCAATACTGAGGGAGTGCTGCACTGTCAGAGGTGCCATCTTTCAGGTGAGACATCAAACCGGGGTCCCGTCTGCCCTCTCAAGTAAACATAAACCACCCCCCCCAACCCCCACCCCCCGTGGTACTAATTTGAAGAAAAACAGGAGAGTTCTCCCCGGTGCCCTGACCAACGTTTATCCCTTGACCAGCATCACTTAATAAAAAAAGATTATCTGGTCGTTACCATGTTGCTGTTTGTTTGTGGGATCTTGCCGTGCGCTAACTGGCTGCCGCGTTTCCGATATTAATGTGGCTACACTTCAAAAAGTGCTTCATTGTCTGACAGGAGGTCACATGGCTGAGGGGATTGTGTTGACAGCACGGGCAGATTGGCTGCTGGTCTGCCAATGACTGCCTTCAAGGCCCTGTTGGTCTTTCCCCATCCCTCACTTTCCCAGGTTGCTCAGCTGAACGCCGCTCAGGCCTACAGGCAACTCTGGGCCCACACCACGTGGCTGGTTGTGAGGCAGCCCAGGTATTGCCACTCGGTTATAAAAATAATTGCTTCAAGAGTGCAAACAACTGACAATATCTCTCAGCGAGTAGGGATGGACTATAAATGCAGCCTTGCAAGTCAGTGCCCACATCTCAACAGCACAGAAACAGGCCATTCGGCCCAACAGGTCCATACAGGCATTTATGCTCCACATCAGCCTCTTTCCGCATCGATTTGCCTAACCCTATTGACATATTCTCCTATCCCATTCTCCCCTTATGAACTTATCTCGCTTTCCCTTGATGACATCGCTGCTAGTTGCTTCCACCAGTCCTAGGGTGCAGTTACATTCTAACCACATGTTTGTAAGTTTCCTTTAAACTTTGTCCTTGGTTTTACAGCTGACCTGAATTAGGGGCTGTGCTTGATTTATCCCTTGTTATTGTTAATTTAGTTAATTGTTTTGACTCGAAAAGAGTTACATTCTAACCACTCTCGGGTCTTATCCTATCTCCAGTCGCTGGACTCCAACCCACCATCCAACCTACCAATCGCATTCACTCTACAGACTTTTAAAACTTACATTTGGTGTTACCTAGCCACTTGTTTATTCTCCTATTCGAACTATAGGATCTTGGTTTTCACCCAGACATCTTTATTTTTTTTTAAACTGCAAGAAATGGGCTCCTCCCGAGTTTTAATTGGTTCAGTGTAAGCTGTGGTTCAATGGGTGCCGCTGAGTTGAAGGTTGTAGGTTCAAGTCCCACGTCAGAGACTTAAGTTTAAATAAAAGTCCAGAATGATAGAGCCTGTGCAGTACTGAGGGAGTGCTGCACTGTCAGAGGACAGAGGTGCCATCTTCAGACCAAGGCCCTGTCTGCCTTTTCAGGTAGATCTAGATTGTAGGTGTGAATTATTTCAAAAGAAAAGCAGGCAATTGCAATCTGCCAATTAAGACGGGTTGCTTTGTCCTGGATGGTGTCGAGCTTCTTGAGTGTTGTGGGAGCTGCACTCATCCAGGCAAGTAGGGAGTATTCCATCACACTCCTGACTAGGTATGGGAAATAGGGAATTATCACCCTAGTGGAGGGGATTCTCTGCTTGGGTTGCAGCTCCAATGAGAGTCCAACAGTGTCCTGGTCAATATTTATCCTTCAAACTACATCTCTCAAAAAAAAACCAATTTAGTTTGTGGGAGCTTACTGTGAGCAAATTGGTCCCCACACTTTAACAGTGACTGCACTTCACAAAGTTCATTATTGGCTGTAAAGCACTTATCACCCTAGTGTGGGGGCTCTCTGCTTGGGTTGGAGTTCCAGTGAGAGTTAAGGCATGTAGCTGGGGCAGAGGGAACTTTATTCTGCAGTGTTTCTTATACCCTTCCTCACCATTCGTTGTTTTGTCTTCAAAAGCCTCCTCAATGTATTTTTGACCACATATCAGTCACCTCTTGCACTTTTATATCAAGGCTCCTCCCAGAAAAGGTCAGGAATGATGTTGCATAAACACAAGACTTCCTGAGGCTGAATCATAGGATGACGACAGTCTCTAGTCTAAGTTGGCTGAGGAAACTAGGAGGCATGCAGTACCCTTGAGAGAGAGGGCTCCTTAAAATAACCTCTCTCTCTGACACATACACAGGAACAGGAAAAGGCCATTCAGCCCACATTACCTAAACAGAACGTGGACTATTTGCCTTGTTACTAAATCACTCTATCCCCTGAGAGAAGTTATTAACTATAGACAGGAGAAATTTCCATACAATTTGCCTGTTTCCAATATTACCCAACGACACACCATATCGCCTACTGCCTCACCTACATTACGTGGTTAAAGATGACAGAACCATGTTGCAAGGACTACTCCGAGGTCCAAGCACTCTCCACGCAAGGAGTTCACTAATTCCGGGAGAATGCATTTTTATATATTGACGTTCTCTCTTTCACTTTAGTTAGGTGCTATCTGATGTCAGGGCTTTGAGAGTAGGAGTGGTCTAATTCCTTTTCAACTCTCCATCTGTTTTGTGAATTTTGTGCTCATCAAGGTGAGGGATATTGGTTAGGGTTAGGGTTACATACATGGATTTATACAGCAGTTATTTTAATCATAACAACATAAAATATGCTTTTCTGGGAGAAGCCTTGATATAAAAGTGCGAGAGGTGACTGATATGTGGTCAAAAATACATTGAGGAGGCTTTTGAAGACAAAACAACGAATGGTGAGGAAGGATACAGAGCTGTTTCTATAAGAAACAATGCAGAATAAAGCTCCCTCTGCCCCAGCTGTCATTGAAGCTCTGACCCAAGCAGAGAGCCCCCACACTAGGGTGATAATTCCCCATTTCCCATACCAAGCCAGGAGTGTGATGGAATACTCCCCACTTGCCTGGATGAGTGCAGCTCCCACAACACTTAAGAAGCTCGACACCATCCAGGACAAAGCAGCCCCGCTTGATTGGCACCCCATCCACAAACATTCATTCCCTCCAACACCGACGCACAGTAGCAGCAGTGTGTACCATCCACAAGATGCACTGCAGCAACTCACCAAGGCTCCTTCAACAAGCACTTTCCAAACCCGTGACCTCTCCCACCTGGAAGGACAAGGACAGCAGATGCATGAGAACACCACCCCTCCAAGCCACACATCATTCTGACTTGAAAATATATCGGCAGTTCCTTCACTGTCACTGGGTCAAAATCCTGGAACTCCCTCCCTAACTGCACCATGGGTGTACCTACACCAGGTGGACTGCAGCGGTTCAAGAAGGCAGCTCACCATCACCTTCTCAAGGGCAATTAGGGATGGGCAATAAATCCTGGCCTAGCCAATGAAGCCCACATCCTGTAGATGAATAAAAAAGAAACACTTTAGTGTCTTGCCAGGCCATTCCAGAAGGCAGTAAAGTCAACGCATTGCTGGGGGTCTGGAACCTTGTATAAAGGCCAGACCAGGTAAGGATGATAAATTTCCTTCCCTAAAGGACACTAGTGAACCAGATGGGTTTTTAATGACAATTTAATGACAATCCATTACTAAGACTAACTTTCATGGGATGTGGGCGTCACTGGCTAGGCCAGCATTTGTTACCCATCCCTAGTTGCCCATGAGAAGGTGGTGGTGAGCTGCCTTCTTGAACCGCTGCAGTCCATGTGGTGTAGGTACACCCACAGTGCTGTTAGGGAGGGAGTTCTTGGATTCTGACTCAACGACAGTGAAGAAACGGTGAAATATTTCCAAATCAGGATGGCATGTGCCTTGGAGGGGAACTTGTAGATGGTGTTCCCAGTGTCTGCTGCACTTGTTCTACTAGGTGACAGAGGTCATGGGTTTGGAGGCTGCTCTTGAAAGGCCTTGGCAAGTTGTTGCAGTGCGTATTGTAAATGGTACACACTTCTGCCACTGTGCACTGGCGCTGGAGGGAATGGATAGTTAAGTTGGCGGATGGGGTGCCAATCAAGTGGGCTGCTTTGTCCGGGATGGTGTTGAGCTGTACGAGTGTTCTTGGGGGTGCACGCGTCCAGTGGAGAGTATCACACTCCTGAGTTGTGCCTTGTGGATGGTGGGCCGACTGTGGAGAGTGAGGAAACGAGTTACTTGACACAGAATTCCCAGCCTCTGACCTGCTCTCATAGCCACTTGTACAAAGTGTTGTTCAGATCTCCACTTTGAGAATGAAGACGAAAGGGCTGTGTGGGGTGGCAGGGAGGTTGGAGGGGGGCAGGGAGTGAGAGTGGGGGTGGGGCAAGCCAAGCAACAACGTTTTGCGGTGCCAGTGACCTGCGGTATTCATTAAAAGTTTTGCCCAAAACCTCTTCAGGAGAGAACCATGAGAAAAACAAGCCCCTTCCCACCCCACTCTCTGCTTTGTGAGCGTATCATAAACGTTAGAGCGACTTTCCAAGAGTAAATATTACACAATAGCTGTTCTTTCAGGCTAAAATGGCACTCCACCCTCATGTAAACAGTGTTTCCCGTTCGACTTGTGTGGGCTACACAATTAGCCAAAAGTAGGACGGAATAAATCAAGTTCCATTTTTATTACTATGGACTCCGGGAATGGAAACAAGAGTTTTGGAGATCATGTCCCAGGATTCCATTCATTTTCCCAGGATCAAAGAGACACACAAACCATTTGTCTTGATTAAAAACGACAGGTCGGGCACCTTCTCTATTGCAATTTATATCTCCGGACAGTTCTCCTAATGCTATATTTGGCAAGGACAATGCGTAGCTGAGTCAAACAGACCAGACAGTAGCCATGTTTCTTTCTCAGTTTGTGCAGAGTTAACCATATCACAGCCACCTTAGCAGATGTGAAGGTTTCGATTTGGTCGAGGGCCGGGGGCGTGGGTTGGGAGAATCAGCCGGGTTTTATGCTCCTGATCCTCGGTGGATACATGTGCAAGTCAGGGGAAGGTCATGATCAGGCTCAGCCATGGTCACACTCTGCCATTCACGTGTCTGTAAATGGTCATTTGGGTGGGAATTAGTTGAAACTGGGCCATCAAACCACAAGGGAAGCACCAACAAAAGCAGCTTGCTTATGGACAGGTGACAGACACGCAGTCTGACAACACAGAGGCAGCGTTGCAATCCACAGCGTACATCTGCCACCCAACATCGTGCCTTCAGGTGGTATCGCCGAGGGACAGCACGAAGATGAGAAATAGGAGGATCCCAAGGATAGATCGTTGAGGGACGCCGGAGGTAACGGCGCTGAAAGAGATTGCCGGAGATTCTCTGGCTTCGTCTGGATAAGCAACATTGGAAGCAGGCAAGGGCAATCCCACTCGAACAATGGACAACAGGTACTGGAGGAGGATGGTGAGGTAAAACTTGCCAACGGTGGCAGAGAAGCACAGGAGGAGGACAAGAAGTCTTCACAACAGTCTCCGTCGGGTTCCGAAGATTGAGTCATACTGGACTGGAAATATTCATTCTGTTTCTCTCTGTCTGCAGATGCTGCCAGACCCCTTATTTAGGAAGAGATACACTTGCATTGGAGGCAGTTCAGAGAAGGTTCCTAGGCTAATTCCTGGGATGAAGGGGTTGTCTTATGAGGAAAGGTTAAGCAGGTTGGGCCTATCCCCATTGACCTGAGACGGTTTGACGGGGTAGTCGCTGAGAGGATGTTTTCCCCCGTGGGGGATCTAAAACTAGGCGGCACAGTTTAAAAATAAGGGGCCTCCTATTTAAGACAAAGGTGAGGAGGAATTTCTTCTCTCAGAGGGTTGTTAATCTTTGGAATTCTCTTCTACAGGAAGCACTGGAGGGGTCACTGAATATATTCAAGGCTGAGTTAGACAGAGTGTTGATCTGTGTCAAAGAGTCAAGTCCAATGGGAGACAGTGGAAAGTGGAGTTGAGGCCACAGTCAGATCATGAATAGGCTCGAGGGGCCGAAATGCCTACTCCTGCTCCTATTTCTTTGTGAGTCTGGAGTCACATGTAGGCCAGACCAGGTAAGGACAGCAGATTTCTTTTCCTAAAGGACATTAGTGAACCAGATAGGTTTCTACAACAATCGGGAATGGTTTCATGGTCATCATAAGACCTTTAATTCCATATTTTTATTGGATTCAAATTTCACCATCTGCTATGGTGGGATTCGAACCCTGGTCCCCAGAGCATTACCCCGGGTCTCTGGATTACTAGTCCAGTGACAATACCACCACTCCACCACCTCCCCAAGGTGCACCACAAGAACTCACTAAGCCTCTTTAGACAGCACCTTCCAAACCCACGACTTCTACCACCTAAAAGGACAAGGGTAGCAGACGCATGGGAACACCACCACCTGCAAGTTCCCCTCCAAGCCACTCACCATCCTGACTTGGAAATACATCGCCGTTCCTTCACTGTGGCTGGGTCAAAATCCTAGGACTCCCTCCCTAACAGCACTGTGGGTGTACCTACTCCACATGGACTGCAGCGGCTCAAGAAGGCGGCTCACCTCCACCTTCTCAAGGGCAATTAGGGATGGGCAGTAAATGCTGGGCCCAGCCAGCGACGCCCACATCCCATAAATGAATAAAAACAAATGTAGGGTTGGACGAGGGTAGGGAGATGGAGTGATGGGTCTGGTTTCTTGGGCCTCGAGGTCCTTGTAAAAGCAGGAAAGGGTGATGGAACGGTTGCTATGGCGTCTCTCCAAAGCGCGTCGCATTACAACAAGCTGCTTTGAAGCGCAGTCATTGCCTGCTCCCGCAGGTTACTCCGCAGTCATCCCGCGCATAGGAAGATCCCACAAACCGTGATGGAAACAAATGGCCCCTGCTCATCTGTTTTCTCCCACAATTTCCAGGCCCGTGGGAAGATTGCAAAGGCGCCATTCGCTTCTGCGGCTCAGAGTAACTCCGATTTAGATTTTTCAAAAGATAAGCCAAAGGGGAAAAAAGCACAAGCTCATAATGATACCACGTGGGCTGGGGCTGTGTGTGTCAACAAGACAGTGGTACAATCTCTGGGCCGTTAGAAAGCCACAAATGCCATTCACATGATAATGAGCTAATCTGGATGTTAGAGAAAACAAAAAGCAGCACAGGCAGCCAAGGCAGCTCTTACAGTCCGTAACATACACCAAGGCTTTTGATCCATAAGTCACAAGTTAATTTGTCACTTTAAGAAATGAACATGACTCAAGATACCAGAAGAACTCTCTACTCTCCTTCGAATGGCAGAATGGGGTCTTAATGTGGCTCCTTGCCTCTTAGTCAGGAAGCTTTGGGTCCACTCTAGCAACACGAGCACGAAAAGCTAGGCTGACGCTCCAGTGCAGTGTTGAGGGAGTGCTGCACTGCCAGAGGCGCTGTCTCTCAAGTGAGATGTTGAACTGAGGCCCTGTTTGGCCCCTCAGGTGGACGTAAGCTGACACTATTTTGAAAAGGAGCAGTGGCGTTCCCCCCATGGTCCCAGCCAATATTTACCCCTCAATCTGAGTTCATATTGCTGTTTTGTGGGAGCTTGCTGTGCGCAAATTGGCCGCCGTGTTTCCTACAATACAATGGTGACTACACTTCAAACAGTACTTCATTGGCTGTTAAGTGCTATGGGATGTCCAGTGGTCATGAAGGGCGCTACATAAATGCAAGTCTTTTCCTTCTTCAACATTCCTCTCATTAGGCAGATGGGGCCCTCTGTTTGGCCCTTCACTCATCTGACAATGCAGTTGTAAGGTAGGAAATGCAGCAGCCAATTTGCACACAGCAAGCTCCCAAAACAGCAATGAACAGATCGTTTTTTTTTATGATGTCGATTGAGGGATAAATATTGGCCAGAACGCCAAGGGGGAAGCTCCCTTGCTCTTCTCCAAATAGGGCCTGAGCAGGCAGGTGGGGCCTCGGTTTAACATCTGATCCAAAAGACTGCGCCTCCAACAGTACAGCACTCCCTCAGTGCTGCACTGGATTGTCGGATTTGATTTGTGCGCTTAAAAACCAGAGCGTAGATGGAACCCTGCGGATCAGGCCAGAATTTTCCAGTCCCGCCCCTCCACAGGGATCATCGAGGGCGGGACAGAAAATTCGATGGGCCGGAAAAGAGATCCGTTGACTCCGGGCGGGAATTTCCAGTCCCGCGGTGGGCAGGACCGGAAAATCCCTACCCTCGGGGGCGAGCGTGCACCGAGCCGCAGCTGACAGAAAGGCGATAGGTTCCAGTGAATCCCCTTCCACTCGTGTAGGGTTGCCAACCCTCCAGGACTGGCCCCAGAGTCTCCAGGAATTGAGGATCAATCTCCAGGACACAGCTGGGCGCAGTTCTGGAGAAAAATCACCGGGACATTATAAAAGATTGGGGTTTTTTTCTGTCATTTTCTTTCAAACATTTTGCTTAACCAGAAATAAAAATATTGGAAATGGTCGGGGGTGGGGAGGGAGCTGTTTGGTTGACAGTCAAGCATCATCCAGTTGGGTAATGAGCCTTTTTGCTTTCCAATTGGCCTAGGGAGGCCGTGCGTGATGGATGCGTTGGGATGACTAATGGCTGGATGGTGGGGGCAAATCATGTGATGAAACCTCCTGGAATACTTTTAATCAGGGTCGGCAGCCCTACACGCAAGGAGCAGGTGAACGGCCTTGCCACAGAAGCAGTCACAGCACCCAAACGCCACCCTTCCCATCACTTCTGTCGGCCCTATTACCGCGGTGGTGAAAGCGTGGCAGTCAGCAACATCTTGCAAGCAGCCATCAGGCCTGTTAGCCCGATGAGCACAGTGCTGCTGGGAAGAGAGGGGAATGTTGATCAAGACTCTGGAAGAATGCCTTGCGTTCCTCGAAACATGCTGTGGGGGGGGTTTACATCCACCTGAACAGGTAGAGAGGGAGCTTCGGTTTAACGATCCAACTGACAGACGGATTTCAGGATTGCGTAGCCCTGTCAAAGTGCTCCCTTCACTAAATGTCCCTGTCCGTCATTATCACCTCCTCCTTTAACCTCTCAATCCAAAAAAAAAAATCAGTCAAACCCATCTGTAAAAAAATGGAGTTCAAAAGTTGTCTGTCACTTCACAGTTGCTAGATAAATGCACTGAAGTATGAGACCCAACACACTAAACATACGGGCTGATAAATGGTAAGTAACACTCGTTCCAGATTGGGGAAGATCACTGAACCCATTTTACCTTGGCTGCCCCCCGCAACAGCCACCACCTCCTCCCAACCCACTCCCTTAGCTCCCTAACCCATGTGGTAATATGGCTTCCACATGAAAGCTTCTCTCAACGTTCTCAAACAGAAGGTTGTGGGTTCAAGGCCCGCTCCAGGCACATGAGCACATAATCTACCCCGACGCCTGAAGGAGTGCTGCATTGTCAGAGATGCCATTTTTTTTTGGACGGAACAATTAAACCTTCCCTCTTCCTCTCTGCCGTCTCAGGTGGATGTAAACAATCTTGTGGTGCTATTAGGTGAGTAGGGGCTTTTCTTGGTGTCTGAACCTTCCTGAATCAACGTTACCATGAAGCAGATTCTCTGGTGATTCGTTTCGTTGTTTGTGGTACCTCGCTTTGCTGAGATCTGGCCCATTTTTTTCCTTATACACCACTCGGGGTCAATTTTGGACAGTTTCCATACTCCAGTTGCCGAAATGTTGAGACCCAATACACAAAACATCTGGGCTAATAAGTGGCAAGTAACACTTGCTCCAGAAGGAAATCCCAACAAAGTGAAAGTCCAACTTTCATTTATATAGTGCCTTTCACGTCCCTCATAGCTAAGAAAGTACTTTTGAAGTGTTGTCACTGTTGTGATATAGGAAACGTGGCAGCCAATTTGTGCACAATAAGCTCTCATAAACAGCAATGAGATAATGAGCAGATCATCTGTTTTGGGTGTTGGCAAATGGGTAAATATGCATGAGGATACTGAGGAGAACTCTCTTTAAAATAGTGAGATGGACGCTATTATGTTCACCCGAGTGGCCTTAATCCAAAATAATGGCACTGCCGACAGTGCTCTCTCAGTACTGCACTGGAGTGTTAGTCCAGAATTTTGTACTTATTCTCTGGAGTGACCCCACAAACTCAAAGGCAAGTGTGCTCCCAACAGAGTCTAGACTGGCACCATAACAAGAAACAGCCCAACTACCTCCCCACCCCTTACACTCAATGACATCCCCATCACCCTCCCAGCTGCCTAAAGCTTCTCTAACACCGACAAGGCGTAAGCCAGGAGTGTGACTGAATACCCTGAACTTGTTCGATCACAGAAGAAATTGAACACTGTCCAAATCAAGAGCCGTTCATTCATCAGCCCATCCGTCCACTTCAAACATTCACAGCCCCCACCACTGACGCACAGTGGCTGCAGTGTGTACCATCTACAGGGTGCACTGCAGCAGCTCAGCAAGGCTCCTTCAACAGCACCTTCCAAACCCCCTGACCTCCACCACCTAGACGGGCAGGGGGACATCACCGCCTGCAAGTCCCCCTCCAACTCCTACACCGTCGTGGCTTGAGGCTATATCATCGTCGCTTCACACTGTCACGGAGTCAAAATCCTGGAGCGCCCTTGCCCACCTTCACCACACAGACCACAGCAGTTCAACCCGACGTCCCACCACCAGGTTTTCAAGGACAACTACGGACGGCTAATAAATGCCAGCCTTGCCAGTGGAATTCACCGAGAGGAGGAGGAGGTTTTGCTGTAAAAAGCTCTTCCCATCATCTTCCCACATAACAATCAGTACAATTCAAAGTAATTAACTGTGTGCAAAGCGCTCGAGACATTTCAGGGAAATATGACGGGGTGCTGTATAAAAAGCAAGGGTGTCTTTCTTATAAATGGTGCTCAGGGTTTTTACTTTCTCTCAAAATATCTGAGAGGCCCAGATATGTGGTAGATAAAATTACTGAATGTGTCACACTGTATTCTTCTGGTAACACAATATGCTGGCCACACACTTTTTCCTCTAACCTTGGGATTTTCACTGCTCCACCAGGAGGTCATGCCTTCAGCTGCCTGGGTCCGAATCTCTGGAATTCTCTCCCTAAACCTATCATCCTCTTGCTCTTCCTTTAAGAGGCTCCTTTTGGTCACCTGTCCCACTAGCTGTTTAGAGGTTTTGTAACGCAGCGGGTAACGTCTCTGCCTCAGAGCCAGAAGCTCTGGGTTCAATGCCCCCCCTCCAGGGCTTGATGGCCGAGGGAGGCACGTGCATAGTGCGGCCACACGTTACTACCCACCCCACAGTCGAGTATCAACCTGCAAATCCTTCCAACTCGCGCCAGTGGCAGGCAGTAAGAGCAGGGGAGCCTTGTGACAGAGAGAATGTTGGAGCCTCTACCATCACCATCCATAGCTCCGGACTGCACCATGCATGTAAAAAGTACATGTTGCCACAGCAACCCCGACTCCCCGAGTTTATCTGTAACACACCCCCAACATCTCCTGGCGTGTAGCTCCTTGTTAAATGGCCCAGTTATCACAGAATCACACAGTGCAGAAGAGGCCCTTCGGCCCATCGAGTCTGCACCGACACGTGAGAAACACCTGACCTACCCACCTAATCCCATTTACCAGCACTTGGCCCATAGCTTTGAATGTTATGAGGTGCCAAGTGCTCATCCAGGTACTTTTTAAAGGATGTGAGGCAACCCGCCTCGACCACCCTCTCAGGCAGCGCACTCCAGACCGTCACCACCCTCTGGGTAAAAAAGTTTTTCTTCACATCCCCCCTAAACCTCCTGCCCCTCACCTTGAACTTATGTCCCCTCGTGACTGACCCTTCAACTAAGGGGAACAGCTGCTCCCTATCCACCCTGTCCATGCCCCTCATAATCTTATACACCTCGATCAGGTCGCCCCCTCAGTCTTCTCTGCTCCGACGAAAACAACCCAAGTCTATCCGACCTCTCTTCATAACTTAAATGTTTCACCCCAGGTAACATCCTGGTGAATCTCCTCTGCACCCCCTCCAGTGTAATCACATCCTTCCTATAATGTGGCGACCAGAACTGCACACAGTACTCCAGCTGTGGCCTCACCAAGGTTCTATACAACTCCCAACATGACCTCCCTACCTCTGTAATCTCTGACAGTTAATGGTGTCCTTGCAAAATGCCTGGAAATGTGAAGAGGCGCTATATAAATGCAAGATGTCACACAGACCTCCTAATGTTCTTCCCAAAATAAAAAGGGAAGGGGGTGCGGTGCAGAAAACAGGGATGGATGAAATTGCTCTTCCCAAGGGTATGGATCCATCTTACTCCCAAATAACTTTCTGTGAATAAAATCCTGCTCCTTCAAAAAGGGCGTCGCACCTGCTGTTGGAGGCACAGTGTTTGCTGGACTAACCCTGCAAGGTGTTCCCAGAAAGGAGCATGTGGCAACTTTTAACCTGGGCAGGCCAGGAAAGCACCACATTTTTTTTTTACTGCCATTCGGGTTCAACCAGGGGGGGCGGGTGGGGGTTCCATCCACTCTTGGGTCCTACGTCTTTTTTTTTCATCCAGATAAACGATGACACCGCCACGTCTGCATCTCCAGGGGAGGGAGAGGTTAACAACAAAAAAATGATCTGCAAACTGTTTGTGGAGTCTGAACAGGCATTTGTAAACAATTCGACTGTGGCAATGGCAACTGAGATGCACTTGTAGCTGCTTTGCTTAATACTTAGAACTTATTCTACCCCTTCTCCTCCTCCTTTACCCCCCAAACTCCAACCCCAACCCAACCATATACTTGCCTTCTGGGCGGGGAGTCCCTGGAGTTAGCCATTCCCAGCTGCTTGGATCCAGAGTGTCAAAAGAAGGGTTTAAAAGCCGAGGAGAGCGGGTGCTTTTGATGCGAGTCAACTCCCCTCCTCCTCCTCCTCTTACCCCTTTTACTACCCTACTTAGGAGGGGAGAGAGGCTTTGAGGAGGGTCCCCTCCCAATGGTCTCAGCCACTTTCCTTCCCTCGGCTTCACTGACACTGACTCGCCGGCGCTGAAATTAACATGAACACAGAGAGAGAGAGAGAGAGAGGGAGGGAGAGAGGGAGGAATCCCAGCCCTGTCGCAACCTGCTCGCTTCCCAGGGCTGCCCTCTTCAGGGAGTCACCGACTGTCGGCTGTCACTGCGCTTCGGCAACAACACCTACACCTACCCCTGGTCCTGGGTCCTGGGTCCTGGACCCTGGTCCCTGGTCCTGGACCCTGGTCCCTGGTCCTGGATCCTGGTCCCTGGTCCCTGGTCCTGGACCCTGGTCCCTGGTCCTGGGCCCTGGTCCCTGGACCCTGGTCCCTGGTCCTGGACCCTGGTCCCTTGTCCTGGACCCTAGTCCCTGGTCCCTGGTCCTGGATCCTGGTCCCTGGTCCTGGACCCTGGACCCTGGTCCCTGGTCCTGGTCCCTGGTCCCTGGTCCTGGACCCTGGTCCCTGGTCCCTGGTCCTGGACCCTGGTCCCCAGTCCTGGACCCTGGTCCCTGGTCCCTGGTCCTGGAACCTGGTCCCTGGACCCTGGTCCTGGACCCTGGACCCTGGACCCTGGTCCTGGACCCTGGACCCTGGACCCTGGACCAGTCACATCTTCAATCCCCTCTCACAGTCAACCAGTGA
>NW_027600341.1:0-15700 GCF_964194155.1 Cetorhinus maximus | reverse complement strand
TCCGTTTGCAGTGGCTCCAACCCCCGCCCCTAGTCTTTCGCCCGTTGCGTCACATCCGCTTCTCATTCCTGCCGGCCGCTGGCTTTCGGTTCAAATTTTTAACCCCCCCCCCCATCGCCTCAGCTTATTGTAACTTTTTATTTTTAAACTTGGCTGGACCCGCTCATTAATTTTATATTTAATTTATGATACGGGTTATAGGCACTTTTATTGACTCCAAAAATAAAGGATTTTCCACCGGACTGCAGCGCCCTCCTGGCTGGAGGAGCGGGACTGCAGCGCCCTCCTGGCTGGAGGAGCGGGTCTGCAGCGCCCTCCTGGCTGGATGAGCGGGGCTGCAGCGCCCTCCTGGCTGGATGAGCGGGGCTGCAGCGCCCTCCTGGCTGGTGGAGCGGGGCTGCAGCGCCCTCCTGGCTGGAGGAGCGGGGCTGCAGCGCCCTCTTGACTGGAGGTGCGGGACTGCAGCGCCCTCCTGACTGGAGGAGCGGCACTGCAGCGCCCTCCTGACTGGAGGAGCGGGCTGCAGCGCCCTCCTGACTGGAGGTGCGGGACTGCACCGCCCTCCTGACTGGAGGAGCGGCACTGCAGCGCCCTCCTGACTGGAGGAGCGGGGCTGCAGCGCCCTCCTGACTGGAGGTGCGGGACTGCACCGCCCTCCTGACTGGAGGAGCGGCACTGCAGCGCCCTCCTGACTGGAGGAGCGGGCTGCAGCGCCCTCCTGACTGGAGGAGCGGGGCTGCAGCGCCCTCTTGGCTGGAGGAGCGGGGCTGCAGCGCCCTCTTGGCTGGAGGAGCGGAACTGCAGCGCCCTCTAGGGGCTGGAGGAGCGAGGCTGCAGCGCCCTCTGGGGGCTGGAGGAGCGGGACTGCAGCGCCCTCTGGGGGCTGGAGGAGCGGGACTGCAGCGCCCGCTGGGACTGGAGGAGCGGGACTGCAGCGCCCGCTGGGACTGGAGGAGCGGGACTGCAGCGCCCTCTGGGGGCTGGAGGAGCGGGACTGCAGCGCCCTCTGGGGGCTGGAGGAGCGAGGCTGCAGCGCCCTCTGGGGGCTGGAGGAGCGGGACTGCAGCGCCCTCTGGGGGCTGGAGGTGCGGGACTGCAGTGCCCTCCTGGCTGGATGAGCGGGGCTGCAGCGCCCTCCTGGCTGGATGAGCGGGGCTGCAGCGCCCTCTGGGGGCTGGAGGAGCGAGGCTGCAGCGCCCTCTGGGGGCTGGAGGAGCGGGACTGCAGCGCCCTCTGGGGGCTGGAGGAGCGGGACTGCAGCGCCCTCTGGGGGCTGGAGGAGCGGGGCTGCAGCGCCCTCTGGGGGCTGGAGGAGCGGGACTGCAGCGCCCTCTGGGGGCTGGAGGAGCGGGGCTGCAGCGCCCTCTGGGGGCTGGAGGAGCGGGGCTGCAGCGCCCTCTGGGGGCTGGAGGAGCGGGACTGCAGCGCCCTCTGGGGGCTGGAGGAGCGGGACTGCAGCGCCCTCTGGGAGCTGGAGGAGCGGGGCTGCAGCGCCCTCTGGGGGCTGGAGGAGCGGGACTGCAGCGCCCTCTGGGGGCTGGAGGAGCGGGGCTGCAGCGCCCTCTGGGGGCTGGAGGAGCGGGGCTGCAGCGCCCGCTGGGGCTGGAGGAGCGGGACTGCTGCGCCCTCTGGGGGCTGGAGGAGCGGGACTGCAGTGCCCTCTGGGGGCTGGAGGAGCGGGACTGCAGCGCCCTCTGGGGCTGGAGGAGCGGGACTGCTGCGCCCTCTGGGGGCTGGAGGAGCGGGACTGCAGTGCCCTCTGGGGGCTGGAGGAGCGGGACTGCAGCGCCCTCTGGGGCTGGAGGAGCGGGACTGCTGCGCCCTCTGGGGGCTGGAGGAGCGGGACTGCAGTGCCCTCTGGGGGCTGGAGGTGCGGGACTGCAGTGCCCTCCTGGCTGGATGAGCGGGGCTGCAGCGCCCTCCTGACTGGAGGAGTGGCACTGCAGCGCCCTCCTGACTGGATGAGCGGGGCTGCAGCGCCCTCCTGGCTGGATGAGCGGGGCTGCAGCGCCCTCTGGGGGCTGGAGGAGCGAGGCTGCAGCGCCCTCTGGGGGCTGGAGGAGCGGGACTGCAGCGCCCTCTGGGGGCTGGAGGAGCGGGACTGCAGCGCCCTCTGGGGGCTGGAGGAGCGGGGCTGCAGCGCCCTCTGGGGGCTGGAGGAGCGGGACTGCAGCGCCCTCTGGGGGCTGGAGGAGCGGGACTGCAGCGCCCTCTGGGGGCTGGAGGAGCGGGGCTGCAGCGCCCTCTGGGGGCTGGAGGAGCGGGACTGCAGCGCCCTCTGGGGGCTGGAGGAGCGGGGCTGCAGCGCCCTCTGGGGGCTGGAGGAGCGGGGCTGCAGCGCCCTCTGGGGGCTGGAGGAGCGGGACTGCAGCGCCCTCTGGGGGCTGGAGGAGCGGGACTGCAGCGCCCTCTGGGGGCTGGAGGAGCGGGACTGCAGCGCCCTCTGGGGGCTGGAGGAGCGGGGCTGCAGCGCCCGCTGGGGCTGGAGGAGCGGGACTGCTGCGCCCTCTGGGGGCTGGAGGAGCGGGACTGCAGTGCCCTCTGGGGGCTGGAGGAGCGGGACTGCAGCGCCCTCTGGGGGCTGGAGGAGCGGGACTGCAGTGCCCTCTGGGGCTGAAAAATCAAACAAATCCCAACTTACCTAAAAATGCAAATTTCGTTCACACTTTATGCACTGACTCTTTTACTCTGGCTCACTCAATTGCATTTCAAATTATATTTTTGCACCTTACCCTTTTGAAAATTCCCAGTTTGCAGCCTATGTGGCTCTAATTCAATTAAATCAGTCACATAGGCAGAAGGATCCACTCCCGTCCATTAACCTAGTGATATTGTGAAGAATAGGATAGTTTCCTGACCCAATCTTTCAGCATTTCTGTGAGGATGAGTGTTTCCGATCTGGCGCTGCCACCATGTTGGGATGGTGTTGGCTGCAGAACACGTCTGTTAAGGACATCTTCGTACCCTTCTGTATATTAACAGCAAACCTTTATTCATTAAGTGCTTTTAGTCGGCTTAAAAGTGGATAAATCCCCTAGGATGTATCCTAGGCTGCTATGTGAGGCAAGGGAGCAGATCGCAGCGGCGCTGGCAATAATTTTCAAACCCTCTCTGGCAACAGGAGAGGTGCCAGAGGACTGGAGGATAGCTAATGTGGTTACATTATTCAAGAAGGGTGATAGGGATAGACTGGGGAACTACAGGCCAATGAGTCTGACATCAGTGGTATCACACAGTGCAGAAGAGGCCCTTCGGCCCATTGAGTCTGCACCGACACGTGAGAAACACCTGACCTACCCACCTAATCCCATTTACCAGCACTTGGCCCATAGCCTTGAATGTTATGACGTGTCAAGTGCTCATCCAAGGATGTCAGGTAACCCACCTCCACCACCCTCCCAGGCAGTGCATTCCAGACCGTCACCGCCCTCTGGGTAAAAAAGCTTTTCCTCACATCCCCCCCTAAACCTCCTGCACCCTCACCTTGAACTTATGCCCCTTGTGACTGACCCTTCAACTAAGGGGAACAGCTGCTCCCTACCCACCCTGTCCATGCCCCTCATAATGTTGTACACCTCGATCATGTCGCCCCTCAGTCTTCTCCGCTCCAACGAAAACAACCCAAGTCTATCCAACCTCTCTTCATAGCTTAAATGTTTCATCCCAGGCAACATCCTGGTGAATCTCCTCTGCACCCCCTCCAGTGCAATCACATCCTTCCTATAATGTGGTGACCAGAACTGCACACAGTACTCCAGCTGTGGCCTCACCAAGGTTCTCTACAACTCCAACATGACCTCCCTACTTTTGTAATCTATGCCTCGATTGATAAAGGCAAGTGTCCCATATGTCTTTTTCACCACCCCAACTAACATGCCCCTCTGCCTTCAGAGATCTATGGACACACACACCAAGGTCCCTTTGTTCCTCAGAACTTCCTAGTGTCATGCCATTCATAGAATACTTCCATGTCAAATTACTCCTTCCAAAGTGTATCACCTCACACTTTTCAGGGTTAAATCCCATCTGCCACTTAGCTGCCCATTTGACCATCCCGTCTATATCTTCCTGTAGCCCAAGGCACACAACCTCACTGTTAACCACCCGGCCAATCTTTGTGTCGAAAAAATTCTGAGGGGCAGGATTAATCTCCATTTGGAGAGGCAGGGATTAATCTGGGATAGTCAGCATGACATTGTCAGGGGGAGGTCATTTGTCCAATAAATTTGATTGAATTTTTCGAGGAGGTGACTAGGTGTGTAGACGAGGGTAGTGCAGTTGATGTAGTCTACATGGACTTCAGTAAGGCTTTTGACAAGGTCCCGCATGGGAGAATGTTCAAGAAGGTCAGAGCCCATGGAATCCAGGGTAATTATGCAAATTGGGTCCAAAATCGGCTTAGTGGCAGGAGGCAGAGGGTGATGGTCAAAGGTTGTGTTTGTGATTGGAAGCCTCTGTCCAGTGGTGTACCACAGGGTTCGGTGCTGGGACCCTTGCAGTTTGTAGTGTATATTAATGATCTAGACATGAATGTAGGAGGTATGATCAGTAAGTTCGCAGATGACATGAAAATTGGTTGTGTGGTAACTAGTGAAGAGGAAAGCCTTAGAGTCCAGGACGGTATAGGTGGGCTGGTCAAATGGGCAGAGCGGTGGTAAATGGAATTTCATCATGAGAAATGTGAGCCGATGCATTTTGGGAGCCCTAACACGGCAAAGGAATACACAGTGAATAGTCGGACCCTCGGAAGTACAGAGGATCAGAGGGACCTTGGTGCACATGTTCATAGATCCCTGAAGGCAGCAGCACAGGTAAATAAGGTGGTTAAGAAGGCATATGGGATACTTGCCTTTATTAGCCGAGGCATAGAATATAAGAGCAGGGAGGTTATGTCGGAGCTGTATAAAACACTAGTTAGGCCACAGCTGGAGTATTGTGTGCAGTCTGGCCGCCAAACTATAGGAAGGAGGTGATTGCACTGGAGAGGATGCAGAGGAGATTCACCAGGATGTTGCCTGGGCTGGAGCGTTTCAGCTATGAAGAGAGACTGGATAGACTGGGGTTGTTTTCCTTAGAGCAGAGGAGGCTGAGGGGGGACCTGATAGAGGTGTACAAAATTATGAGGGGCATAGATAGGGTAGATAGGAAGGAACTTTTCTCCCTTGGTGGAGGGATTAATAACCAGGGGGCACAGATTTATGGTAAGGGGCAGGAGGTTTAGAGGGGATGTGAGGAAAAAATTTTCCACCCAGAGGGTGGTGAGAATCTGGAACACACTGCCCGAGGGGGTGGGAGAGGCAGGAACCCTCTTTACATTTCAGAAGCATTTAGTTGGACACTTGAAATGGCAGAGCATACAGGGCTATGGGCCAAGTGCTGGGAAATGGGATGACAGTAGATAGGGGCTTGATGACCCATGCAGACCCGATGGGCCGAAGGGCCTCTTACTGTGCTGTAAAACTCTATGGCTATGACTCTATAACTACCTGTAACTATTTACATATATACCATAGAGGGTACAGGCAAGGAACTATCTCCATGTCTAGGTCTTAACACATCTCTGGCCAACACCACACTGACCTGAGGTTGAGGTCATGTGCCTTCTAAGATCACTGTACATGTGGTACTGTACTCAGTCCCACATTAACCCTGTATGTGCCCGACCATACTAGTACAGGGTGGGTGGGTGAAGGAAATGTATGAGGATGTATACAATTGGATAAAGACTTGTGGTCGGGGGGGGTGGGGGTAGATGTAGAGTAAAGGGTTAACATTGGGAGCACCCGATGCCGCTGTAATGATGATGTAGAATCACATGACCAAGTATCAGCTATCTGGAGGGAGGAGAAGTTCCAACCTCATGCATAGGTCCTATGATGTACATCGAGGCTGTAAATAAAGAGTTCTGGCTTTAACAAACTACAATCTTGGCTCTCCCTGTGGGCTCCTAGTTCCTCCCATCACTCCTGGCTCCCCTCGTCAGGACTCACACCCCCAAATACCCCCAGCTCCCCAGCGTCACACCCAGCTCCTCCATCAACCCAGGCTCACTCCCGGCACCCCCATCACTCTCTGCTCCCCTATCACCGCAACTCCCCCTTTCACCCCTGGTTCAAACCCTTCACCTCTGGCCCCCTCCCATCACTCACTCCTCTCCTCTCTCCTCCCCTCAAGCTTTGGTCATTTAATCTCTCCTGCCTTCCACCATGTTACAGACCTTCCCATTTGCCCTTTCATTTGGAAGCATTTCAACACATTCCTGGATACATTAATACATTTGAAAATCTCAGTCAAACTGGTAACTTTGTCCCAAGCCTGATGTATAATGTCATTGTTGATTTTCCCTCCTCGCAGTTAACTGAGTGACAATTGTGATCCTGTCTCACAGAAAATGTGGTCTCTCTAAATGTGTTACTTGTTACCTGGTAGCCACAGCAATGGCATATCCACTGGTCATTATCCTCGACCTGATACTGAGACACATTCCATTTGTTTACTGGGAACATTTTATTTTTTTAATTGTAGTCCACCCCCATGTGTAACATCCACAGGCCGTCCATCTTTATGCAGCCACTGACCTGGTTCTGCCTGGTTCACGGTCAATCTCACCTTTGACCGATTTGCGGCCAGAAGCCGAGGAGAAATTATTGCAGTGAGAAAATGGCGGCTGTGGTTCTGGGGGGTCAGTGACTGTGCTGAGCTGTTTAAGGAACGTTCTCCGGTATTTTATGTTAACAGACGTGTACTGGCTGTTGCACAGACTCTGCTCTTGTGAGATAACAGACAACGTCCGTGATTCTCTAGTCTGGTTCTCAGTCGAGGTCCTTCCACAATATCCTAACCCTGGGCGTCCCATTTGCCCCGATTCCGCTGCTCAATATTTTCACTGTCAGACACGTCTTAGTGACAGAGAGAGGCTGGCGGAGACTCCCAGAGACCCAGAGGTGGAGAGTGGAAGGAAATCCATTATTTCGCTGTTTGTGATCGCGGCCAATCTCATCCTGTCTCGGGCACTGTGAATGTTTTATTCCACGTGGGGGTTGGGTGTGGTGTTTGGGGTTTGATTCTGGATGGTCAGGTTATTCTGTGTTGGGATTGGGCTTCATGCTGCAGCTCCTGAGTGGCTGCACAGACGCTGTGATTTACACCATGACCCAGGCTGAGTTGAGGGAGCAGTTGAAGGATGTGCCGAGATATATCCCTTCACTCCAGTTCTTCAATTCATTCGGTGACGGGATGAACGGAATCACTGAGACCTTCCAGCGTTTTCTCGCTTTGGTTCAGATTTCGAATTGGTTTGGGGTGGGACCCATTGCTATGGTAACAGAGTGGAGGGTGAGTACCGAGGGAACACCGCGCTGTCGGAGGGTCAGTGCTGAGGGAGCGCCGCACTGTCGGAGGGTCAGCGCTGAGGGAGCGCCGCACTGTCGGAGGGTCAGCGCTGAGGGAGCGCCGCACTGTCAGAGGGTCAGTGCTGAGGGAGCGCCGCACTGTCGGAGGGTCAGTGCCGAGGGAGCGCCGCACTGTCGGAGGGTCAGCGCTGAGGGAGCGCCGCACTGTCGGAGGGTCAGTGCCGAGGGAGCGCCGCACTGTCAGAGGGTCAGTGCTGAGGGAGCGCCGCACTGTGGGAGGGTCAGTGCTGAGGGAGCGCCGCACTGTCGGAGGGTCAGTGCTGAGGGAGCGCCGCACTGTCGGAGGGTCAGTGCTGAGGGGGCGCCGATCTCTGCAAATGTCCAGGTGATAAATGCTGTGTAGTGAGAGCAGTTGCCCAGAGGAGGGCAGGACTGAGCGCACTGCAGAGTGTCTCCATGTGGAGGCTGTTTGCCTCAATGCAGCTCTGCCAGTGTCATCCCTCTCGCCTTTTTTGTTTCTTTCTTGCTCACCGCCCTGCATCTAATCGCATTTAACTTCACCCACATCCCCCCTACGCCTGATGGAGTCGACATATCGAGTTCTTTCATCCACTAGAGCTATTGTGAAGGGGGAGCGATCAAACATGGCCGCCCCTGCCCACTACAAACATGGCCGACCCTGCCCACTACAAACATGGCCACCCCTGCCCACTACAAACATGGCCGACCCTGCCCACTACAAACATGGCCGACCCTGCCCACTACAAACATGGCCACCCCAGCCCACTACAAACATGGCCACCCCTGCCCACTACAAACATGGCCACCCCAGCCCACTACAAACATGGCCACCCCTGCCCACTACAAACATGGCCACCCCAGCCCACTACAAACATGGCCACCCCAGCCCACTACAAACATGGCCACCCCTGCCCACTACAAACATGGCCACCCCAGCCCACTACAAAGATGGCCACCCCTGCCCACTACAAACATGGCCGCTCCAGTCCACTACAAACATGGCCGCCCCTGCCCACTACAAACATGGCCACCCCAGCCCTCTACAAACATGGCCACCCCAGCCCACTACAAACATGGCCACCCCTGCCCACTACAAACATGGCCACCCCTGCCCACTACAAACATGGCTGCCCCAGCCCACTACAAACATGGCCGACCCTGCCCACTACAAACATGGCCACTCCTGCCCACTACAAACATGGCCACCCCTGCCCACTACAAACATGGCCACCCCATCCACTACAAACATGGCCGCCCCTGCCCACTACAATCATGGCCACCCCAGCCCACTACAAACATGGCCGCCCCAGCCCACAACAAACATGGCCGCCCCAGCCCACAACAAACATGGCCACCCCGTCCACTACAAACATGGCCGCCCCTGCCCACTACAATCATGGCCACCCCAGCCCACTACAAACATGGCCGCCCCAGCCCACAACAAACATGGCCACCCCAGCCCACAACAAACATGGCCACCCCGTCCACTACAAACATGGCCGCCACTGCCCACTACAATCATGGCCACCCCAGCCCACTACAAACATGGCCGCCCCTGCCCACTACAAACATGGCCGCCACAGCCCACTTCAAACATGGCCGCCCCAGCCCACTACAAACATGGCCACCCCTCCACGTTAGACACGGGGCTTTTTCAAACTTTTTCCAATGGGATATGGGCACCGCTGGCTAGGCCAGTATTTGTTGCCAGAAAGGTCCCTTGAGAAGGTGGGGGGTGAGCCGCCTTCTTGAGCCGCTGCAGTCCCGTGTGGTGTAGGTACACCCACCGCGCTGTTAGGGAGGGAGTTCCAGGATTTTGACCCAGCGACAGTGCAGGAACAGCTAAAATAGTTAAGCATGGCCTTCCTTAAAGTCCCGTAGCTCCTTTACCTCCTTCCCAAAGTTGACAATATTGCCTGCCAGGTATGGGGACTTGCACTGTTATCACTGCTCCCGGTGTGTCCACAGAGCAAGCAGTAAAATTACAGAAATGTGGCCATCGATGAGCACTGAATATCCCTTTTAATAAATCCTGCCCACATAGCACACAAATTAAGTCTTTTCCACTTTGGCCAGGATAACACAGTGATAAATATCCACGAAATATGAATGAGATTAGCATTGATACAGGGCTATGGGGAGAGAGCGGGGCAGTGGGATTAGTTTGGGGATTGATACAGGGCTATGGGGAGAGAGCGGGGCAGTGGGATTAGTTTGGGATTGATACAGGGCTATGGGGAGAGAGCGGGACAGTGGGATTAGTTTGGGGATTGATACAGGGCTATGGGGAGAGAGCGGGGCAGTGGGATTAGTTTGGGAATTGATACAGGGATATGGGGAGAGAGCGGGGCAGTGGGATTAGTTTGGGGATTGATACAGGGCTATGGGGAGAGAGTGGGGCAGTGGGATTAGTTTGGGGATTGATACAGGGTTATGGGGAGAGAGTGGGGCAGTGGGATTAGTTTGGGGATTGATACAGGGCTATGGGGAGAGAGCGGGGCAGTGGGATTAGTTTGGGATTGATACAGGGCTATGGGGAGAGAGCGGAACTGTGGGATTAGTTTGGGGATTGATACAGGGCTATGGGGAGAGAGCGGGACAGTGGGATTAGTTTGGGGATTGATACAGGGCTATGGGGAGAGACAGGGGCAGTGGGATTAGTTTGGGGTGTGATACAGGATTTGAGGAGAGAGCGGGGCAGTGGGATTAGTTTGGGGATTGATACAGGGCTAATGGGAGAGAGTGGGGCAGTGGGATTAGTTTGGGATTGATACAGGGCTATGGGGAGAGAGCGGGGCAGTGGGATTAGTTTGGGGATTGATACAGGGCTATGGGGAGAGAGCGGGGCAGTGGGATTAGTTTGGGGATTGATACAGGGCTATGGGGAGAGAGCGGGGACAGTGGGATTAGTTTGGGGTGTGATACAGGGCTATGGGGAGAGTGCGGGGCAGTGGGATTAGTTTGGGGATTGATACAGGGCTATGGGGAGAGAGCGGGGCAGTGGGATTAGTTTGGGGATTGATACAGGGCTATGGGGAGAGAGCGGGGCAGTGGGATTAGTTTGGGGATTGATACAGGGCTATGGGGAGAGAGCGGGGCAGTGGGATTAGTTTGGGATTGATACAGGGCTATGGGGAGAGAGCGGGGCAGTGGGATTAGTTTGGGGATTGATACAGGGCTATGGGGAGAGAGCGGGACAGTGGGATTAGTTTGGGGATTGATACTGGGTTATGGGGAGAGAGTGGGGCAGTGGGATTAGTTTGGGGATTGATACTGGGCTATGGGGAGAGAGCAGGGCAGTGGGATTAGTTTGGGGATTGATACTGGGCTATGGGGAGAGAGCAGGGCAGTGGGATTAGTTTGGGGATTGATACTGGGCTATGGGGAGAGAGTGGGGCAGTGGGATTAGTTTGGGGATTGATACAGGGCTATGGGGAGAGAGCGGGGCAGGGGGATTAGTTTGGGATTGATACAGGGCTATGGGGAGAGAGTGGGGCAGTGGGATTAGTTTGGGATTGATACAGGGCTATGGGGAGAGAGCGGGGCAGTGGGATTAGTTTGGGATTGATACAGGGCTATGGGGAGAGATTGGGGCAATGGGATTAGTTTGGGGATTGATACAGGGCTATGGGGAGAGAGTGGGGCAGTGGGATTAGTTTGGGGATTGATACAGGGCTATGGGGAGAGAGTGGGGCAGTGGGATTAGTTTGGGATTGATACAGGGCTATGGGGAGAGAGAGGGGCAGTGGGATTAGTTTGCGATTGATACAGGGATATGGGGAGAGAGCGGGGCAGTGGGATTAGTTTGCGATTGATACAGGGCTATGAGGAGTGAGCGGGGCAGTGGGGTTAGTTTGGGGATTGATAAGACCATAAGACCATAAGACCATAAGACCATAAGATATAGGAGCAGAAATTAGTCCATTCGGCCCATTGAGTCTGCTCTGCCATTCAATCATGGCTGATAAATTTCTCAACCCCATTCTCCCGCCTTCTCCCCGTAATCTTTGATCCCCTTACCAATCAAGAACCTATCTATCTCGGTCTTAAATACACTCAATGACCTGGCCTCCACAGCCTTCTGTGGCAATGAATTCCATAGATTTCTCCTCATCTCTGTTCTAAAAGGTCTTCCCTTTACTCTGAGGCTGTGCCCTCGGGTCCTAGTCTCTCCTAATAATGGAAACATCTTCCCCACGTCCACTCTATCCAGGCCTTTCAGTATTCTGTAAGTTTCAATCAGATCCCTCCTCATCCTTCTAAACTCCATCGAGTATAGACCCAGAGTCCTCAAACGTTCCTCATATGTTAAGCCTTTCATTCCTGGGATCGTTCTCGTGAACCTCCTCTGGACCCTCTCCAGGGCCAGCACATCCTTCCTGAGATACGGGGCCAAAATTGCTCACAATATTCTAAATGTGGTCTGACCAGAGCCTTATAAAGCCTCAGCAGCACATCCCTGCTTTTATATTCTAGTCCTCGCGAAATAAATGCCAACATTGCATTTGCCTTCCTAACTACTGACTCAACCTGCAAGTTAACCTTAAGAGAATCCTGGACTAGGACTCCCAAGTCCCTTTGCACTCCAGATTTCTGAATTCTCTCTCCATTTAGAAAATAGTCTATGCCTCTATTCTTCCTACCAAAGTGCATGACCTCACACTGCCCCATGTTGTATTCCATCTGCCACTTCTTTGCCCTTTCTCCTAACCTGTCCAAGTCCTTCTGCAGCCTCACCGCCTCCTCAATACTACCTGTCCCTCCACCTATCTTTGTATCATCTGCAAACTTAGCCAGGATGCCCTCAGTTCCTTCATCTAGATCATTAATGTATAAAGTGAAAAGTTGTGGTCCCAACACTGACCCCTGTGGAACTCCACTAGTCACCGGCCGCCATCCTGAGAAGGACCCCCTTATCCCCACTCTCTGCCTCCTGCCAGACAGCCAATCTTCTATCCATGCTAGTACCTTGCCTCTAACACCATGGGCTCTTATCTTACTGAGCAGCCTCCTGTGCGGCACCTTGTCAAAGGCCTTCTGGAAGTCCAAGTAGATAACATCCATTGGCTCTCCTTTGTCTAACCTGCTCGCTACCTCCTCAAAGAATTCTAACAGATTTGTCAGGCATGACCTCCCCTTGATGAAACCATGCTGACTTTGCCCTATTTTACCATGCACTTCCAGCTCATCTCCCAGTCAATTCTGGCCAGGTCCTCCCTCATGCCTCTGTAGTTGCCTTTATTCAACTGTAATACCGTTACATCTGATTCCAGCTTTTTCCTCTCAAATTGCAGGGTAAATTCTATCATATTATGGTCACTTCCTCCTAAGAGTTCCTTCACCTTAAGCTGCCTTATCAAATCTGCCTCTTTACACATCACTAAATCTAGAATTGCCTGTTCCCTAGTAGGCTCCACCATAAGCTGCTCCAAAAAGCATCTCGTAGACATTCCACAAATTCCTTTTCTTGGGATCCACTACCAACCTGATTTTCCCAGTCTACCTGCATATTGAAATCCCCCATGATCACTGTAACCTTGCCTTTCTTACACACCTTTTCTATCTCCAGGTGTATCTTGTGCCCCACATCCTGACTACTGTTCGGAGGCCTGTACATAACTCCCATTATGGTTTTTTTTACCTTTGCGGTTCCTCAACTCTACCCACACAGATTCTACATCATCTGACCCTACGTCATTTCTTGCTATTGATTTAATTTCATTTTCTACTAACAAAACAACCCCACCCCCTCTGCCAACCTGC
This sequence comes from Cetorhinus maximus, assembly GCF_964194155.1. NCBI lineage: Eukaryota > Metazoa > Chordata > Chondrichthyes > Lamniformes > Cetorhinidae > Cetorhinus > Cetorhinus maximus. The sequence goes on along the minus strand of NW_027600341.1, from coordinate 2,564 downwards.
CTATCTTTTCGATAGGATGTATATCCTTGGATATTTAGCTCCCAGTCCTGATCCCCTTGCAGCCATGTCTCCGTGATGCCCACCACATCATACCTGCCAATTTCAATCTGCGCCACAAGCTCATTTACCTTATTTCGTATACTGCGTGCGTTCAGATACAACACCTTCAGTCCTGTATTTCCCGTCCCCTTTCTCATTGTCGTCCCTTTATCTGATGTGCTTGGAGTTAGATTCCTAGCCCTTTCCAAACACTCTGTCCTATTTTGTGCTCTGGAGACTTTAATAGCCTCTCCTGGGCTCTCCTTTCTTTCCATAATTTTCCATGAAGTTGAATCCACCTCCCCACACGCTAACCTGCTGCTTTGTTCCCCATTAGTCATACTTCTTGGAGCTTTACCCTTCCCTCCCCCCACTTTCTAGTTTAGAGTCCTGTTGACCACCCTATTTACCCTTTTCGCTAGAACATTGGTCCCAGATCGGTTCAGGTGGAGGCCGTCCCAACGGTACAGATCCCTCCTGTTCCAATGCTGATGCCAGTGCCCCAAGAAATGGAACCCCTCTTTCCCGCATCACTCCCTTAGCCACGTGTTTACTCCCCTTATTCTCGCGTCCCTATGCCAACTTGCACGTGGCTCGGGTAGTAATCCGGAGATTATAACCCTTGAGGACCTGTTCTTTAATTTAGTTCCTAGTTCCTGATAATCCCCCAAACAGGTCCTCTTTCCTAGTCTTACCTATGTTATTTGTCCCGATGTGGACCACAACAACTGGATCCTCCCCCTCCCTCTCCAATATCCTTTCAAGCCGGTCAGAGATGTCCCTCACCCTGGCACCGGGCAGGCAACATACCATGTGGGACTCTCGATCCTGCTTACAAAGGATGCTATCAATTCCCCTAATTATAGAATCCCCTACAACTACCACTTGTCTTCTTGCTGCCCCGTCTTGAATGGCCTCCTGTGCCACGGTGCTGTGGTCAGCTGGCTCATCCTCCCTACAGCCCTGTTCCTCATCCACACAGGGAGCAAGTACCTCGTACCTGTTGGACAAGGTCAAGAGCTGAGGCGCCTCTGTTCCTGAACAATGGATCCCTCTACCTGCCTCACTTGCAGTCACACCCTGCTGACCCTGACCACTGACCGGACTTGAGGTACTTAATCTACCAGGTGTGACCCCCTCCTGATACAAAGCGTCCAGGTAACTCTCCCCCTCCCGGATGTGCCGCAACGTCCGGAGCTCGGAGTCCAGTTTATCAATTCTGAGCCGCAGTTCCTCCAACAACCAACACTTGATGCAGATGTGGTCACTGCGGCTCACAATGGGATCTGTCAGCTCCCACATCATACAGCTACAGCACATCACCTGCCCGGCCATCTCCACTTAGATAATTCATTTATTAATTAGCTTTGCAGTGTTTTTTTTTCCAAATTTGGTGTCGATTTCCTACCAACCAATCAGGTCACAGCTTTCCTGTGATGTCATACAGGGCTATGGGGATAGAGCAGGGCAGTGGGATTAGTTTGGGGATTGATACAGGGCTATGGGGAGAGAGCGGGGCAGTGGGATTAGTTTGGGGATTGATACAGGGCTATGGGGAGAGAGCGGGCAGTGGGATTAGTTTGGGATTGATACAGGGCTATGGGGAGAGAGTGGGGCAGTGGGATTAGTTTGGGGATTGATACAGGGCTATGGGGAGAGAGCGGGGCAGTGGATTAGTTTGGGGATTGATACAGGGCTATGGGGAGAGAGCGGGGCAGTGGATTAGTTTGGGGATTGATACAGGGCTATGGGGAGAGAGCGGGGCAGTGGGATTAGTTTGGGGATTGATACAGGGCTATGGGGAGAGAGCGGGGCAGTGGGATTAGTTTGGGGATTGATACAGGGCTATGGGGAGAGAGCGGGGCAGTGGGATTTGTTTGGGATTGATACAGGGCTATGGGGAGAGAGCGGGGCAGTGGGATTAGTTTGGGGATTGATACAGGGCTATGGGGAGAGAGTGGGGCAGTGGGATTAGTTTGGGGATTGATACAGGGCTATGGGGAGAGAGCGGGGCAGTGGGATTAGTTTGGGATTGATACAGGGTTATGGGGAGAGAGCGGGGCAGTGGGATTAGTTTGGGGATTGATACAGGGAAAATACTAATTGTGTGGAGCGTTGCTGTTCTGACCAGGGGACCCACTATCCATTTCCTCGTCTCGATTGCTCTGAATTAATGTTTTCACTTTCTGTCTCATAGCAAAGAGTGAAAAGATTGGCTGTGAGTTGGGTGTGTCGAGTTGATTCATTTTCGCAATCTCTCTGTCTCTCTCTCTCTCTGTCTCTGTCTCTCTGTCTCTCTCTCTCTCTGTCTCTCTCTCCCTGTCTCTCTCTCTGTCTCTCTCTCTGTCTCTCTCTCTCTCTGTCTCTCTCTCTGTCTCTCTCTCTCTCTCTGTCTCTCTCTCTCTCTGTCTCTCTCTCTCTCTGTCTCTGTCTCTCTGTCTCTCTCTCTCTCTGTCTCTCTCTCTCTGTCTCTCTCTCTCTCTCTCGCTGTCTCTCTTCTCTGTCTCTCTCTCTCTCTGTCTCTG
>NW_027600339.1:0-15771 GCF_964194155.1 Cetorhinus maximus | reverse complement strand
TACAGACCCAGCGCTGGGCCATCTCTTGCCCAGCTTGACAAAGTGTTTTTTTGGAGAGTTAATCCACAGTCCGAAAGGGATGTGCAGCTTCCCGAGCTTGGGGGTCCCGGGTTCCTTCCTCTCATCGGAGAACATGGTTTCCTTTCTGAGGGGAGACAGTCACTTTTCCCAAATCCTCTCTTTCTCTCTCCCTCTGTCTCTCTCTCTCTCTCTGTCTCTCTCTCTGTCTCTCTCTCCCTCTGTCTCTCTCTCTCTGTCTCTCTCTCTGTCTCTCTGTCTCTCTCTCTCAGTCTCTCTCTCTCTCTATCTCTCTCAGTCTCTCTCTCTCTCTATCTCTCTCTCTCTGTCTCTCTCTCTCTCTAACTCTCTCTCTCTCTATCTCTCTCTCTCTCTATCTCTCTCTCTCTATCTCTCTGTCTCTCTGTCTCTCTCTCTATCTCTGTCTCTCTATCTCTCTGTCTCTCTCTCTCTATCTCTGTCTCTCTCTCTGTCTCTCTCTCTCTCTCGCTGTCTATTTTTCTGTCTCTCTCTCTGTCTCTTTCTCCCTGTCTCTCTCTTCCTTTCGGTCTCTCTCTTTCTGTCTCTCTCTCTCTCTTGCTCTCTCTCCCTCACTCTATCTTTCTCTTTCTCTCCCTCTTTGTCTGTTTCTCTCTTTGTCTCCTCTCTCTGTCTCTCTTTCTCTGTTCCTCTCTCTCTCTGTCTGTCAGCCTCTCTCTGTGTCTCTCTCTCATTCGCTCTCTCTCTATTTCTCTGTCTTTCTCTCTGTCTCTCTCTCAGTCTCTCTCTCTCTGTGTCTCTCTCTCTTTCTCTCTCTCTCTATCTCTCTTTCTCTCTCTATCTCTCTCCCCTCTCTCTCTCTCCCTCTATCTCTCTCTCTCTGTGTCTCTTTCTGTCTGTCTCTCTCTGTGTGTGTCTCTCTCTCTGTCTCTCTCTGTCTCTCTCGCTCTCTCTCTCCCTCTATCTCTATCTCTGTCTCTCTCTCTCTCAGTCTCTCTATCTCTGTCTCTCTCTCTGTCTCTCTCTCTCTCAGTCTCTCTATCTCTGTCTCTCTCTCTGTCTCTCTCTCTCTCTGTCTCTCTGTCTCTCACTCTCCCACTCTGTGTCTCTCTCTCACTCTCTCGCTCTCCCAAGGTCCCTTGAACGTCGGGTCCAAGCGAGTCCAGGTGGCTGTGTGATCCTCTCAGTCGAGGACGCCCATCCCTCCTCTGCCCAGCCTCGTACCCCCTCACTCACTCAGCCCCTCTCTCTCTCTCCCTCTCTCTGTCTCCGGCCTTTCGCTGCTCACTCTACCTCTGGTCGGGAGCCTGGCTTGAGATCATACTGGACTATAATTAGCCTCGCCTTTGTCTCTGGATGTCCTGCTTCCTGGAAAACCTTTTCCTGCTTTCTCCAGAGGGTCATTTTCCTGTCGTCCGGCCCACAGCCTGCCACACCTTCGGGGAGGGAGTTGAGTGCGTTCCGGGAACACTAGGCCTTGGTTTTCTATCCCCCATTTCTTCAACATTCATTCATGGGGATGTGGGCGTCTCTGGCCGGGCCCAGCATGTATCACCCATCCCTAATTGCCCCTTGAGAAGGTGGGGGTGAGCCGCCTTCTTGAACCGCTGCAGCCCCCTGTGGTGTAGGTACACCCACGGCGCTGTTAGGGAGGGAGTTCCAGGATTTTGTCCGTGTGCTGTAGGTACACCCACGGCGCTGTTAGGGAGGGAGTTCCAGGATTTTGTCCGTGTGGTGTAGGTACACCCACGGCGCTTTTAGGGAGGGAGTTCCAGGATTTTGTCCCCGTATGGTGTAGGTACACCCATGGCACTGTTAGGGAGGGAGTTCCAGGATTTTGTCCCATGTGGTGTAGGTACACCCATGGCGCTGTTAGGGAGGGAGTTCCAGGATTTTGTCCGTCTGGTGTAGGTACACCCACGACACTGTCAGGGAGGGAGTTCCAGGATTTTGTCCGTGTGGTGTAGGTACACCCACGGCGCTGTTAGGGAGGGAGTTCCAGGATTTTGTCCGTGTGGTGTAGGTACACCCACGGCGCTGTTAGGGAGGGAGTTCCAGGATTTTGTCCCCGTATGGTGTAGGTACACCCATGGCGCTGTTAGGGAGGGAGTTCCAGGATATTGTCCGTGTGGTGTAGGTACATCCACGGCGCTGTTAGGGAGGGAGTTCCAGAATTTTGTCCGTCTGGTGTAGGTACACCCATGGCGCTGTTAGGGTGGGTGTTCCAGGATATTGTCCGTGTGGTGTAGGTACATCCACGGCGTTGTTAGGGAGGGAGTTCCAGGATATTGTCCGTGTGGTGTAGGTACACCCACAGCGCTGTTAGGGAGGGAGTTCCAGGATTTTGTCCGTGTGGTGTAGGTACACCCACGGCGCTGTTAGGAAGGGAGTTCCAGGATTTTGTCTGTGTGGTGTAGGTACACCCACGGCGCTGTTAGGGATGGAGTCCCAGGATTTTGACCCAGTGACAGTGAAGGAACGGCCGATATATTTCCAAGTCAGGATGGTGAGTGACTCGGAGGGGAACTTCCAGGTGGTGGTGTTCCCATGTGTCTGCTGCCCTTGTCCTTCTAGATGGTAGCAATCATGGGTTTGGAAGGTGCTGTCGAAGAAGCCTTGGTGAGTTCCTGCAGTGCATCTTGTAGATGGTACACACACTGCTGCTACTGTGCGTCGGTGGTGGAGGGAGTGAATGTTTGTGGATGGGGTGCCGATCAAGCGGGGCTGCTTTGTCCTGGACGGTGTCGAGCTTCTTGAGTGTTGTGGGAGCTGCACTCATCCAGGCAAGTGGGGAGAGTATCCCATCACACTCCTGACTTGTGCCTTGTAGATGGTGGACAGGAGGTGAGTGACTCTCCGCATGATTCCCAGCCTCAGCTGAAGGCCCGGCTGCCAATGGCAGAGCGATGGAAATCAGGGGATAATCAAGAGGCCGGAATCGGAGGAGGGCAAAGATCTCGGAGGTTTCTATGAGGTTCCAAGAGATAGGGAGGGAGGGGGTGAGGGAGGGGTTTGAACAGGAGGATGAGACTTGTAGGGGCTGGAGGAGGTTACAGAGATAGGGAGGGAGGGGGTGAGGGAGGGATTCGAACAGGAGGGTGAGAATTGTAGGGGCTGGAGGAGGTTACAGAGATAGGGAGGGAGTGGTTGAGGGAGGGATTTGAACAGGAGGATGAGAATTGTAGCGGCTGGAGGAGGTTACAGAGATAGGGAGGGAGGGGGTGAGGGAGGGATTTGAACAGGAGGATGAGAATTGTAGGGGTTGGAGGAGGTTACAGAGATAGGGAGGGAGGGGGTGAGGGAGGGATTTGAACAGGAGGATGAGAATTGTAGCGGCTGGAGGAGGTTACAGAGATAGGGAGGGAGGGGGTGAGGGAGGGATTTGAACAGGAGGATGAGAATTGTAGGGGTTGGAGGAGGTTACAGAGATAGGGAGGGAGGGGGTGAGGGAGGGATTTGAACAGGAGGATGAGAATTGTAGGGGCTGGAGGAGGTTACAGAGATAGGGAGGGAGGGGGGTGAGGGAGGGATTTGAACAGGAGGATGAGAATTGTAGGGGCTGGAGGAGGTTACAGAGATAGGGAGGGAGGGGGCGAGGGAGGGATATGAACAGGAGCCTTCCCGGTATTTTCTGGAAAGGAGGTTCCTCTCCCGGTGCTGGACGTGGGAGGGACAGAGCGCTCAATCCCGCCGGAGGGGAGGTTCCGGGTGAGTTGACGGTGAGGTAGAGCTGGGTCTGGTGAGAGTACGCGTTTGGACAATGTTGCTGTAGTCCTGCAGGTCGATGAGGAAAAGGGGCTGGGGGCAGGGATTGACCCTTGGGGGACACGAGAGCCAATGATGTTGGAGCGAGGGGAGATCCAACTTCGGAGATCTTCCCCTTTCACATCGGCTGACAAGTGGCAAGTAACATTCGCGCCACACAAGTGTCAGGCAATGACCGTCTCCAACAAGAGAGAATCCAACCATCGCCCCTTGATATTCAATGGGCATCACCATCACTGAATCCCCCACTATCCACATCCTGGGGGTTACCATTGACCAGAAACTGAACTGGACCAGCCATATAAGTACTGTGGCTACAAGAGCAGGTCAGAGGCTGGGAATCCTGCGGAGAGTAACTCACCTCCTGACTCCCCCCAAAGCCTGTCCACCATCAACAAGGCACAAGTCAGGAGTGTGATGGGATACTCCCCACTTGCCTGGATGAGCGCAGCTCCCACAACACTCAAGAAGCTCGACACCGTCCGGGACAAAGCAGCCCCGCTTGATCGGCACCCCATCCACAAACATTCACTCCCTCCACCACCGACGCAGAGTAGCAGCAGTGTGTGTACCATCTACAAGATGCACTGCAGCAACTCACCAAGGCTCCTTCGACAGCACCTTCCAAACCCACGACCACTACCATCTAGAAGGACAAGGGCAGCAGACACATGGGGAACACCACCACCTGGAGGTCCCCCTCCAAGTCACTCACCATCCTGACTTGGAAATATATCAGCCGTTCCTTCACTGTCGCTGGGTCAAAATCCTGGAACTCCCTCCCTAACAGCACCGTGGGTGTACCTACACCACACGGACAAAATCCTGGAACTCCCTCCCTAACAGCACCATGGATGTACCTACACCACACGGACAAAATCCTGGAACTCCCTCCCTAACAGCGCTGTGGGTGTACCTACACCACACGGACAAAATCCTGGAACTCCCTCCATAACAGCGCTGTGGGTGTACCTACACCACACGGACAAAATCCTGGAACTCCCTCCCTAACAGCGCCATGGGTGTACCTACACCACACGGACAAAATCCTGGAACTCCCTCCCTAACAGTGCCATGGGTGTACCTACACCAGACGGACAAAATCCTGGAACTCCCTCCCTAACAGCGCCGTGGGTGTACCCACACCACAGGGGGCTGCAGCGGTTCAGGAAGGCGGTTCACCCACCACCTTCTCACGGGGCAATTAGGGATGGGTGATAAACGCAGGGCCCGGCCAGCGATGCCCACGTCTGGGTTCGCTGGATGAGCATGGAGTCAGGTGAATGCAGCCCCTCCCAGCTGGTCGACGGTGGAGGGGAGTTGGGTCCGGGTGGCATTTCCAAGCATGTGGGAGGCTGCGGGCGGGCATGTGGAGGGGGTACGGGGGGGGAGGGGAGGGAATGTTTACATGTGTCACGGGTAAGCGGGTACCCATCGCCAAGTCCGACACCAGCCCTGCCCAAGACTGCGAACCATTGACAACAGCAGTGACCCCCGTGGGGGTCAGAAGGGGCTTTTTTTTTGCCCTTTAGCGGGGTAAAACTCAAGGCGGGGGTGCGTGGGGGCGCCGGAGGTGGGTCTCAAGGGCGCAGTGAGTTCGGAGAAGGGGGTGAGGAGAGACGGCCGGGGGGAAGCAGGGGAGGACGCGGGGTTCAGGTCTCAGGTTGCGGGGCAGGGGAGCTCCAGAGGGAATTTGCCCCCGTTGCCGGGCGGAGGGGGGTGTTGTGTGGGGGAGGGGGGTGGGTAGGGTGCGGTGGGTGGGGGGGTGGGGGGGGTGGGGTGGGGAGCCGGGGCTAGCGGAAGGGAGGGAATGGGGCAGAAGGAGCCGTCGGAATGGTCTCTATCTTCGACAGCACCCCCCCCGTCAGTTCCCCGGCAACTCGACTTCTAGGACACCCGGATCCCTCTGCATCTCGGAGCTCCGGGTTCTCGGGGAGGGCGAGGGTGGAGGAGACGGGGGGTAGTGGAGAGGGAGGATCGAGATGAGAAGAGGTCGCTGGGAGGTACCAACGCGACATTGAAAGGTTAAGCGAGTGGGCCAAGATGTGGCCAATGGAGTATCGTGTGGGTAAAATGTGAAGGATGAAAGAGGAATTTATTATCTAAATGGTGAGAGATTGCAGAGCTCTGAGGTGCAGAGGGATCTGGGTGTCCTAGTGCATGAATCACAAAAGGTTAGTGTGCAGGTACAGCGAGTGATTAGGAAGCTAATAGAATATTATCGTTTATTGTGAGGGGGAACTGAATACAAAAGTAGGGAGGTTATGCTTCAGTTGTACAGGGCACTGGTGAGACCACATCTGGAGTGTTGTGGACAGTTTTGGTCTCCTTATTTAAGGAAGGATGTAAATGCGTTGGGAGCAGTTCAGAGAAGGTTTACCAGACTAACACCAGGAATGCGCAGCGTGTTTTATGAGGGAAGGTCGGACAGGTTAGGCTCATATCCGCTGGAGTTTAGAAGAGTGAGAGGGCGACTCGATTGAAACCTTTAAGATCCTGAGGGGTCTTGGACAGGGTGGATGTGGAGAGGATGTTTCCTCTTGTGGGAGAATCTAGAACGATGGGGGGGGGGGTCACTGTTTAAAAATAAGGGGTCACCCATTTAGGACGGAGATGAGGGGAAATTTTCTCTCTCCGAGGGTGGTGAGTCTTTGGAACTCTCTCCCTGAACAGGCGGTGGAAGCAGAGTCTTTGAATATTTTTAAGGCCGAGGTGGGTAGATTCTGGATTCACAAGGGGGTGAAAGGTTATCGGGGGGAGGCGGGAATGTGGGGCTGAGGGGACAATCGGATCAGCCACGATCTTATTGAATGGGGGAGCAGGTTAGAGGGGCCGAGTGGCCTACTCCTGCTCCTAATACCTATGTCCGTGTGTAAAATGAAGAAGATGGTTTCCGGTCGGGGGAAACTGGGATGGTTGAACAGTTCTCGAAGTGGGGGAAGTGGCCTCCTGAAGGCCTGGGACTGAGCTAGCCAGGCCTGACGGTCAACGGCTAAAGCGATTGTCGGCCAGATCCTTCCGAGACTACGTCCCGTCGGGCCTAAGGCAGCGGCAGTGCTGACTGTAGCGGAGCCGGGGGGAACAGCCAGGGCAAGAGAGAGGGAGAGAGAGCGAGAGAGAGATTAACGGTTTCACTGTGGACCAGAGTGGAAGTGTGGACACCGCTCGACAAACCAGTAACTTGAATCCTGCTTCAAGGAGAGACACCCTGTCAAATCTTTGCCTCTGGGACTCATCAGGACACACCCAAGAATGCCAAGGTTCAGACTATCACGGCCGTTTGTACTACTGGGGGAGGTGCTGATTGGTTGGCACGTTGGCTCTGATTGGCCGAGGCGTCGCCACGGAGAGAGCAACCAGGGAAACGACAGGCTCCCCAAGCTCCCGGGTCATTCAAAAAAGGGGGCCCAAGGCTTGATCCTATTCCTTCCTGTTTGCAGAGGACGGGTCCCTGTGTACCCTCCTGTAAATGCTGAGGGATCGCAGAGCTCTGAGGTGCAGAGGGATCTGGGTGTCCTAGTGCATGAATCACAAAAGGTTAGCATGAAGCGTATTATCTAAATGGAGAGAGATTGCAGAGCTCTGAGGTGCAGAGGGATCTGGGTGTCCTAGCGTTTGTGGCTTCTAGCAGGTGTAAATCAGCCACGTTACCAAGCTGGACCGATTATCTTCAATCGGTTGTTCGTGCGGCTGTTAGCGCATTCAGGATTGATCAGCAATTGCTCCCCCATCACAGAATTACGTTGAACTGTCGACTGTTGCTTAGGGTTTCGCAAGCGCGGTTGAAACGCACTGTTTGATTCGCTCAGCCAATCCCTGGGACCCGCGGCCTATGTACCTGTCATTGCCTCCGGCACTGAGATTCGTACACCCCGGCTACTCGATCGCCTGGTAGGCCAGAGCATCTCGTTGGGCTGAGGGCGCCGGTACCCTTGCCAGGGGGAAATGCCTCTCGCGCCGCCGCTACATGGTGGCAGCGTCGAACGGCTCGCTTTAGCCTGTTGCTTGACCTCTGGAGGTTACGTGTGGCCTTTCCAGGGTAATCTGAGGTCGGCTGGGTAACCTTTCAGGTCCGAAAAGGCCTGTTCGTGAGTTTGCGTGAGGAGGCGATTGGGATTGCCCTTGTCCCACAGGAGAGCTTTAACTTGAGAGCGGGGAATGTTCAATGAGACCTGGGTGTCCTCGTACACCAGTCGCTGAAGGTAAGCATTGCAGGTGCAGCAGGCAGCAAAGAAGGCAAATGGTACGTTGGCCTTCATAGCGAGAGGATTCGAGTACAGGAGCAGGGGATGTCTTGCTGCAATTGTACAGGGGCCTTGGTGAGACCACACCTGGAATATTGTGTGCGCAGTTTTGGTCTCCTTATCTGAGGAAGGATGTTCTTGCTATAGAGGGAGTGCAGCGAAGGTTTACCAGACTGATTCCTGGGATGGTGGGACTGACACATGAGGAGCGATTGAGTCGGTTAGGATTATATTCGCTGGAGTTCAGAAGAATGAGAGGGGTATCTCATAGAAACCTATAAAATTCTAACAGGACTGGACAGGGTAGATGCAGGAAGGATGTTCCCGATGGTGGGGGGAGTCCAGAACCAGGGGTCACAGTCTGAGGATACGGGGTAGGCCATTTCGGACTGAGATGAGGAGAAATTTCTTCACCCAGAGAGTGGAATGATCTCCTAAAATTTCTTGCCCTGACTTTATATAACATATGCAAAAGTCATCCTGTCTCTCTTTCACATTTCCTGTACTGAAATTAACCATGTAATTAAGATGTAAATACATCTATTATAATTTCCCAAGATACACGAGGTCAGTTCAACACAGTGATGAAAAAGGTTTTGTTGTCAATTCCAACTGCTAAAAACTCAAGTTGTCATGATGCTGCCAGCTAGAAAATAATTCACAGAAAAATCTATTTATTGTACATCAAGAAAGATAAATGGGCTGTTTCTATATGAGCTACCAAATGGCTGCACCATCTAGCTGATTATCAACCTGAAATATTAACTCCATTTCTCTCTCCACAGATGCTACCAGACCTGCTGAGTATTTCCAGCATTTTCTGTTTTTATTTCAGATTTCCAGCCTGTGCTTTTATACGACAAGGCTCACGCCCTCTTTACACGATTGCTGACCTCGTAGCGCGGGGCGCAAAATGGATCCCAAAAGCACCAGAAGTGATGGTAAGTTTGTGGTCGGCAGTAGCTGCAGAAGGGAGGTGGTGGCATAGCGGTATGTTCACTGGACTAGCAATCCGGAGACCCCAGGGTGATACGCCGGGGAATTACCGGGGTTTAAATCTCACCACGGCAATGCCCCGAGGAATGAACCAAACAACAGGGCCCTGCGTAGGAATATATATGGAGCTTCCAGTAGCTACGGCTTTGCAGACAGGAAGAACATGTACACGCATTGTATAGCCTGTTTCAGCTAAACATTCGCTGGGTCATTCCTCAGGGCTAAGCCTTGACCAATCAGAGCCAAGCCGCCGGGTTTAAAATTTCAAACAATTCTTGGCAGTTAACTGTCAGTCGCTGTCAACTGGTGCGTTTTCCTTGGTAAGGCCTCGGCCAATCAGAGTCCACTTGGCAACCAGTCAGCACTCTCTTCTCGTACAGTATGAAGTTGTTGCTCCCCCCCTGATGTTGGTATCCTTGCAATTGCCCTGATGAGTGCAGGATGAAAATCTTTGACAGAATGTCTTTTTTCATCAAAACTCAAGGGGTTTTTGTCTTAAATTTATTATTAATTATTGTGACTAGGAGGAGAAAAAATGTGGAGTGAGTTTAGTGATTAAAGAGGGAATTATTTTGAAAATATGTACATTTGAGGTCATGTGATGCATGATGTCATGGCTTCCAACTGCCAAGATGTGACAAGCAAAGTGGATAAGGGGGATCCTGTAGATGTAGTATATCTGGACTTCCAGAAGGCCTTTGATAAGGTGCCGCACAAAAGATTAATACACAAGATAAGATCACACGGAGTTAGGGGTAATATATTAGCTTGGATAGAGGATTGGCTAACCAACAGAAAGCAGAGAGTCGGGATAAATGGGTCTTTTTCTGGATGGCAAGCTGTAACTAGTGGGGTGCCACAGGGTTCGGTCCTTAGGCCCCAACTATTTACAATCTATATTAATGACTTGGATTCAGGGATAGAAGGTACTATAGATAAATTTGCAGATGACACCAAAATAGGTGGGAAAGTAAGTTGCAATGAAGAAGTAAGAAACTTACAAATGGATATGGACAGGTTAGGTAAATGGGCCAAAATTTGGCGGATGGAGCTTAACGTGGATAAGTGTGAGGTTATCCATTTTGGTTGGAAGAATAAAAAGGCGACATTATTTAAATGGAGAGAAACTTCAGTATGCTTCAGTGCAGAGGGATCTGAATCGCTGAAAGCTGGTATGCAGGTACAGCAGGTAACAAGGAAGGCAAGTAGAATTTTGGCATTTATTGCTAAAGGAATAGACTATAAAAATAGGGAAGTGTTGTTGCAACTGTACAAGGCATTGGTGAGACTGCACCTGGAGTACTGTGCACAGTTTTGAGGAAGGATGTAGTTGCATTGGAGGCGGTTCAGAGGAGGTTCACTAGATTGATTCCAGAGATGCGGGGCTTGTCTTATGAGGAGAGATTGAGCAGTTTAGACCTATACTCGCTAGAGTTTAGAAGGATGAGAGGAGATCTAATTGAGGTATATAAGATGCTAAAGGGGACGGACAAAGTAGACGTGGAGCGGATGTTCCCCCTTGTGGGGCATTCTAGAACGAGAGGCCATAGTTTTAGGATAAGGGGTGGTAGATTTAAATCAGAGAGGAGGAGGAATTACTTTTCTCAAAGGGTGGTGAATCTGTGGAATTCACTACCTCAGAGTGCAGTGGATGCCGGGAGGCTGAATAAATTTAAAGGAGGCGATAGACAGATTTTTAATTAGTAACGGGGTTGAAAGGTTACGGGGAGAGGGCGGGAAATTGGAGTTGAGGCCGAAATGAGATCAGCCATGATCGTATTGGATGGCGGGGCAGGCTCGAGGGGCTGAATTGCCTACTCGTGGTCCCAGTTCTTATGCTCTTAGGTGACGCCTCTACCAGCCGGAGTGCACTTGCCAACCGGTCAGCGCTGTCTTCTCGTACAGTGTGAAGTTGTTGCTCCCCCTCAGATTGGTCGCCTTGCGATTGTCCTGATGAGTCCAAGACGAAAAACTTCGACGAAATGTCTTTTTTCAGCAAAACTCGGGGGGGTTGGGGGGGGTTTGTTATTCATTACCGTGATGGGGAGGAAAAAAACAATGTGGGGGTAATTTTAGTGATTGAAGAGGGGGTTATTTAGAGAATAGTTAAAGGTGTGGTCACGTGATACATGACGTCATTCCCCCCTCCCCCCCCCCGCCCAGCCCATGAATTCATTTTTAAAAAATGCTTTTAAAAGTCGTTTTGGATTCATTGTCAGGCTCTCATTCCCGCGAGGAAAAAGTAGAGAAGGTTTTAGAAGATTAGGAGAAATTTATTTTTAATTTTTTTAAAAGGGGTCACATGATGCATGACGTCATAGGTTTTCAACAGAGAAAGCCCCTAAAAATGTGTTTTAAAAAGGGACCTTTTTTACTTTTCATTTAATATTAATTATCCTAAGTTAATTTGGAAAGGGGCCGTCGGCGAAAAAGTGGGAAAAAAGGTGCGGGATGAGAAAATAATTAATTTTGTTAAAAGGGTGGGGAGGTCACGTGATGCGTGACGTCATGAGATTCAAACGCTCAATCTTCCAAATTGATCAAAAATGAGTTTTTTATTATTTTTAATTCAATATTAATGATTCCCTGATAATTATAAAAAAATTTATCCGTAAAAAGAGCAGAACCGTGCGTGAGATGAGAAGAAAATCATTTTCTGAAAGCGAACGGGTGGTCACGTGAACCCTGACGTCAGGCGATTTAAACGGTCAACCGTTCAAATCGATCAGAAAGGAATCTTTTATTATGTTATATTCAATATTAATTATTACAGGATGATTGTCGATATTGAATCGTGAAGGAAAGCGGAAAAAAGCCACTGATGTGAAAAAAGATTATTTGTTTTGAAACGGGGAGGACGGTCACATGATCCGTGACGTCGGGGATTGAAATCGGCCAAACCTTGAAATTGGTTTAAAAAAAATACAAGAGCCTTTGATTATCTTTAATTCGACAACAATCACCCTCTGGGGATTAGAAAATCACAGCTACGAAAAGGGGGAAACGCGCGAAAATTGAAGAGCGGTCACGTGATCTGTGACGTCAGGGGGTTTCAACGACTCCTTCAAATTGATTTTTAAAAGAAGAGCTTTTCATCATGTTTCATGCAACATTAATTATTCTCCCGTGATTGTGAAATATTCGGTGGTGGCAAAAAGACTGAAAAAGCCGCGAGCTGAGAAAACATAATTCTGTTTTCAAATTGTGGGGGGGAGGGGGGGAGGTCATGTGATCCGTGACGTCAGCGAACCGGCAACGGCCAAAGGGTTTTAATTTTTCCCCCAGGTTTTCTTTATTTTTATATATATATAAATTGGGTATTGACGATGGTGTTGTCATTTCCCGGTGAATGAAGTGGAAAAAAGTGGGATTTGAGGAATGGAAATTGACATTAATTGGGGGTTTGGGGCGGGTGGGCGGATGCCCTCCCATCATGCCGCGCGGCCCGGAGTACGTCAGGCGGCTCCGCGGGCCAGACGTTCCATTCGGAGGCGGGCGGGCAGCGGGAGAAGAGGTGGGCGGAGTGTTGCTGTTGCTCTGAGAGGGAGAAGCCTGAGGCCTGCAACCTGCCCATTACTTTTTTTATATTTGGGGTGGGGGGGGGAGAGAGACTCCTTCTGCCCATTTAGAAGGAGGGGTTGGTGGATGGGATTGGATTGGGGGGGTTAAAAAATGTTAACTGGGAGCCCCTTGGTGGGCTATTTATTTGTGTGGGATCTTGCTGTGTACTGGGTGCCAATTTCTTGACCTTGGGCTGGGGCTGGGGTTGGGGTGAGAAATACTGAGGTGTGTCCTCCCCACCCCCCTCCACCAGCCCCCAGCCCAACCCCCCTCCCCTCTCCAACTCCCCTTGTTTCCCTGCTCTGGGGTCTTGAGTGGAATCTTGCTGTGCACTGGGGTGTGGGGAGAGAGAGAGAGAGAAACACTGAGGCCTGGTCACCCTCCTCCAGCCTGGACCGCTCTCTTTTCCTTTTGGCACTTTTGGAGAGGGGAGGGGGTTCTGGATTGTTGTTTGGGATCTTGCTGTGTACCAGCTTGTAAGATGTTGACATGGGTGGGGTAGGGGGGTGAGAAAAACACTGAGGCCCGGTCAACCCTCACCCCATCCCATTCCGACCCCCTTCCCCTCTCCCCTCGTTTCTCCCATTTTATTTTGGCACTTTGGTGGGGGGTGGGGGGGGGGATTCTGGTTTGTTGTTTGGGATCTTGCTGTGTATTGGGTTGCAATGTGTATTGGAAGGGGGAGGGAGAGAGCAATACTGAGGCTGGGTCACCCCACCCCACCCTGACTGATCCCAACCACCCCCTCCCCGCTTTTCCTTACCCCTCGCTCTGTGGTCCATTGTTTTTGTTATGGGATCTTGCTGTGCACTGGGTTGTGATATGTTGACTTCTGAAGGCCGGGCTGGGAGAATTAACTGGGACTTGAGCCCCCTCCTCCTCCTCCTCCCCTTCCCTTCTCGCTCTCCCTCTGGGGGTCTCACTACTTGTTCCGTGACATCTTGCTGTGCACGGGTTCCCCCTCCCCCGGCTCCCGTGCGCGAGGGGGTTCACCCCTGAGGCTGAGCTTCCTGCATCCCATTCTGTCCTTAATCAGCAGCCCCACCCGGGCTCCGGTGTCTCCCCCCCCTCTCGCTGTTCTCCGCGGGATCTTTCTGGGTGACAAAATGGCTGCTTGGCGTGGGGTCGGGAGGTGGGGGTGGGGTAAGAGGGAGCGAGGGATGTTGATGCTCGGGGCTGCTTCCATGGAAGCCTGTCTGTCTGTCCCTTTCTCCCAGTCCCTCGCCCCCTCCCTCTCTATCTGTCTCTCTCTCTCTCTCTCTCTCTCTCTCTCTCTATCTGTCCCTCTCCCCTCCCCTCTCTCTCTCTCTCTCTCTCTCCTCCCCCCCTCTCTCTCTCTCTCTCTCCTCCCCCCCTCTCTCTCTCTCTCTCTCTCCTCCCCCCTCTCTCTCTCTCTCTCTCCTCCTCCCTCTCTCTCTCTCTCTCTCTCTCTCTCTATCTGTCCCTCTCCCCTCCCCTCTCTCTCTCTCTCTCCTCCCCCCCTCTCTCTCTCTCTCCTCCTCCCCCTCTCTCTCTCTCTCTCTCTCTCCTCCCCCTCTCTCTCTCTCTCTCTCTCTCTCTCTCCTCCTCCCTCTCTCTCTCTCTCTCTCCTCCCCCTCTCTCTCTCTCTCTCTCTCTCTCCCCCCTCCCCCCTCTCTCTCTCTCTCTCTCTCTCTCTCTCTGTCTGTCCCTCTCCCCTCCCCCTCTCTCTCTCTCTGTCTGTCCCTCTCCCCTCCCCCTCTCTGTCTGTCCCACTCTCCTCCCCCTCTCTCTATCTGTCCCTCTCCCCTCCCCCTCTCTCTCTCTCTGTCTGTCCCTCTCCCCTCCCCCCCCTCTGTCTGTCTCACTCCCGATGATGTTTGTTCCGTGCTGTAACCCTCTCTCTCTCTCTCTCTCTTTCTCCCTTTCTCTGCCTCCCATCCTGCAGAATTTCAGAGCAAAAACCTCCCCAGGAACATGGGTACCTTGCAGGAACACATCAAAAACTACAAGACAGCGCCCTTTGACGCTCGCTTCCCCAACACCAACCAGACGCGAAACTGTTACCAGAATTACCTGGGTAAGAGCCGGGGGACAGAGGCACGGTCCAGGCTGTCTGGAAACCCTTCCATGTACTTGGAGAAACAACAAAACACAGATCCGGTCTCCGTATCCCTCGGTT
Organism: Cetorhinus maximus; assembly: GCF_964194155.1. Lineage (NCBI taxonomy): Eukaryota > Metazoa > Chordata > Chondrichthyes > Lamniformes > Cetorhinidae > Cetorhinus > Cetorhinus maximus. Next base: position 1,068 of record NW_027600339.1, on the reverse strand, counting down.
AGACCACACTCGGAGCACCGTGCACAGTTCCGGTCTCCCTATCCCTCAGTTAGACCACACTCGGAGCACCGTGCACAGTTCCGGTCTCCCTATCCCTCGGTTAGACCACACTCGGAGCACCGTGCACAGTTCCGGTCTCCGTATCCCCTCAGTTAGACCACACTCGGAGCACCGTGCACAGTTCCGGTCTCCGTATCCCCTCAGTTAGACTACACTCGGAGCACCGTGCACAGTTCCGGTCTCCGTATCCACTCGGTTAGACCACACTCGGAGCACCGTGCACAGTTCCAGTCTCCGTATCCACTCGGTTAGACCACACTCGGAGCACCATGCACAGTTCCAGTCTCCGTATCCCTCGGTTAGACCACACTGGGAGCACCGTGCACAGTTCCGGTCTCCGTATCCCCTCGGTTAGACCACACTCGGAGCACCGTGCACAGTTCCGGTCTCCGTATCCCTCGGTTAGACCACACTCGTAGTGCCGTGCACAGTTCCGGTCTCCGTATCCCTCGGTCAGACCACACTCGGAGCACCGTGCACAGTTCCGGTCTCCGTATCCCCTCGGTTAGACCACACTCGGAGCACCGTGCACAGTTCCGGTCTCCGTATCCCCTCGGTTAGACCACACTTGGAGCACTGTGCACAGTTCCGGTCTCTGTATCCCTCGGTTAGACCACACTCAGAGCACCGTGCACAGTTCCGGTCTCCGTATCCCTCGGTTAGACCACACTCGGAGCACCGTGCACAGTTCCGGTCTCCGTATCCCTCGGTTAGACCACACTCGGAGCACCGTGCACAGTTCCGGTCTCCGTGTCCCTTGGTTAGACCACACTCGGAGCACTGTGCACAGTTCCGGTCTCTGTATCCCCTCAGTTAGACCACAGTGGGAGCAACGTGCACAATCCAGTCTCCGTATCCCTCGGTTAGACCACACTCGGAGCACCGTGCACAGTTCCGGTCTCCCTATCCCTCGGTTAGACCACACTCGGAGCACCGTGCACAGTTCCGGTCTCCGTATCCCCCTCGGTGAGACCACACTCGGAGCACCGTGCACAGTTCCGGTCTCCG
>NW_027600338.1:0-15803 GCF_964194155.1 Cetorhinus maximus | reverse complement strand
CCACACAATCCCGTTCCACTCCCTCTCTCTCCAGACTATTCTGTTTTACTCTCTCTCTCCACACAATCCTGTTCCACTCTCTCTCTCTCTCCACACAATCCTGTTCCACTCTCTTTCTCTCTCTCCACAATCCTGTTCCACTCTCCCTCTCCACACAATCCTGTTCCACTCTCTCTCTCTCTCCACACAATTCTGTTCCACTCTCTCTCTCCACACAATCCTGTTCCACTCACCCCCTCCACACAATCCTGTTCCACTCTCTCTCTCTCCACACAATCCTGTTCCACTCTCGCTCTCTCCACACAATCCCGTTCCACTCTCTCTCTCTCCACTCAATCCTGTTCCACTTTCTCTCTCTCCACACAATCCTGTTCCACTCTCTCTCTCTCTCTCCACACACTCCTGTTCCACATTCTCTCCCTCCAAAGAATCCTGATCCACTCTCCCTCTCTCTCCACACAATCCTGTTCCACTCTCTCTCTCCACACAATCCTGTTCCACACTATCTCTCTCCGCACAATCCTGTTCCACTCTTTCTCGCTCTCCACACAATCCTGTTCCACTCTCTCTCTCCACACAATCCCGTTCCACTCTCTCTCTCTCCACACAATCCTGTTCCACTCTCTATCTCTCCACACAATCCCGTTCCACTCTCCCTCTCTCCATACAATCCTTTTCCACTCTCTCTCTCTCCACACACTCCTGTTCCACATTCTCTCCCTCCACAGAATCCTGATCCACACTCCCTCTCTCTCCACACAATCCTGTTCCTCTCTCTCTCTCTACGCAATCCTGTTCCACACTCTCTCTCTCCGCACAATCCTGTTCCACTCTCTCTCCCTCTCCAAACAATCCTGTTCCACTCTCTCTCTCCACACAATCCCGTTCCACTCTCTCTCTCGCCACACAATCCTGTTCCACTCTCTCGCTCTCCACACAATCCCGTTGCACTCTCCCTCTCTCCATACAATACTGTTCCACTCTCTCTCTCTCAACACAATCCTGTTCCACTCTCTCTCTCCACACAATCCTGTTCCACTCTCTCTCTCTCCACACAATACTGTTCCACTCTCTCTCTCCACACAATCCTGTTCCACTCTCTCTCTCTCCACACAATCCTGTTCCACTCTCCCTCTCTCCACACAATCATGTTCCAATCTCTCTCTCTCCACACAGTCCTGTTCCAATCTCTCTCTCCACACAATCCTGTTACACTCTCTCTCTCTCCACACAATCCTGTTCCACTCTCTCTCTCTCCACACAATCCTTTTCCACTCTGTCTCTCTCCAAGCAATCCTGTTCCTCTCTCACTCTCTCTAAACTCAATCCCGTCCACTCTCACTGTGCACACAATCCTCTTCCATTCTCTCTCTCTGTCCACAAAATCCTGTTCCACTCACTCTCTCCCTCCACACGATCCTTTTCCACCCTCTCTCTCTCCACACAATCCTGTTCCAATCTCTCTCTCTCCACACAATCCTGTTCCACTCTCTCTCTCTCCACACACTCCTGTTCCACATTCTCTCACTCCTCAGAATCCTGAACACTCTCCCTCTCTCTCCACACCATCCTGTTCCACTCTCTCTCTCCACACAATCCTGTTCCACTCTCTCTCTCTCCATACAATCCTGTTCCACTCTCTCTCTCTCCACACAATCCTGTTCCACACTCTCTCTCCACACAATCCTGTTCCAGTCTCTCTCTCCACACAATCCTGTTCCACTCCCTCTCATCACAAAATCCTGTTCCACTCTCTCTCCACACAATCCTGTTCCGCTCTCTCTCTCCACACAATCCTGTTCCACTCTCTCTCCCTCTCCACACAATCCTGTTCCACTCTCTCTCTCCACACAATCCCGTTCCACTCCCTCTCACTCCACACAATCCTGTTCCATTCTCACTCTCCACACAATCCTGTTCCACTCTCTCTCTCTCTCCACACAATCCTGTTCCACTCTCTCTCTCTCTCTCCACAATCCTGTTCCACTCTCCCTCTCCACACAATCCTGTTCCACTCTCTCTCTCTCTCCATACAATTCTTTTCCACTCTCTCTCTCCACACAATCCTGTTCCACTCACCCCCTCCACAAAATCCTGTTCCACTCTCTCTCCACACAATCCTGTTCCGCTCTCTCTCTCCACACAATCCCGTTCCACTCCCTCTCTCTCCAGACTATTCTGTTTTACTCTCTCTCTCCACACAATCCTGTTCCACTCTCTCTCTCTCTCCACACAATCCTGTTCCACTCTCTTTCTCTCTCTCCACAATCCTGTTCCACTCTCCCTCTCCACACAATCCTGTTCCACTCTCTCTCTCTCTCCACACAATTCTGTTCCACTCTCTCTCTCCACACAATCCTGTTCCACTCACCCCCTCCACACAATCCTGTTCCACTCTCTCTCTCTCCACACAATCCTGTTCCACTCTCGCTCTCTCCACACAATCCCGTTCCACTCTCTCTCTCTCCACTCAATCCTGTTCCACTTTCTCTCTCTCCACACAATCCTGTTCCACTCTCTCTCTCTCTCTCCACACACTCCTGTTCCACATTCTCTCCCTCCAAAGAATCCTGATCCACTCTCCCTCTCTCTCCACACTATCCTGTTCCACTCTCTCTCTCCACACAATCCTGTTCCACACTCTCTCTCTCCGCACAATCCTGTTCCACTCTTTCTCGCTCTCCACACAATCCTGTTCCACTCTCTCTCTCCACACAATCCCGTTCCACTCTCTCTCTCTCCACACAATCCTGTTCCACTCTCTATCTCTCCACACAATCCCGTTCCACTCTCCCTCTCTCCATACAATCCTTTTCCACTCTCTCTCTCTCCACACACTCCTGTTCCACATTCTCTCCCTCCACAGAATCCTGATCCACACTCCCTCTCTCTCCACACAATCCTGTTCCTCTCTCTCTCTCTACGCAATCCTGTTCCACACTCTCTCTCTCCGCACAATCCTGTTCCACTCTCTCTCCCTCTCCAAACAATCCTGTTCCACTCTCTCTCTCCACACAATCCCGTTCCACTCTCTCTCTCGCCACACAATCCTGTTCCACTCTCTCGCTCTCCACACAATCCCGTTGCACTCTCCCTCTCTCCATACAATACTGTTCCACTCTCTCTCTCTCAACACAATCCTGTTCCACTCTCTCTCTCCACACAATCCTGTTCCACTCTCTCTCTCTCCACACAATACTGTTCCACTCTCTCTCTCCACACAATCCTGTTCCACTCTCTCTCTCTCCACACAATCCTGTTCCACTCTCCCTCTCTCCACACAATCATGTTCCAATCTCTCTCTCTCCACACAGTCCTGTTCCAATCTCTCTCTCCACACAATCCTGTTACACTCTCTCTCTCTCCACACAATCCTGTTCCACTCTCTCTCTCTCCACACAATCCTTTTCCACTCTGTCTCTCTCCAAGCAATCCTGTTCCTCTCTCACTCTCTCTAAACTCAATCCCGTCCACTCTCACTGTGCACACAATCCTCTTCCATTCTCTCTCTCTGTCCACAAAATCCTGTTCCACTCACTCTCTCCCTCCACACGATCCTTTTCCACCCTCTCTCTCTCCACACAATCCTGTTCCAATCTCTCTCTCTCCACACAATCCTGTTCCACTCTCTCTCTCTCCACACACTCCTGTTCCACATTCTCTCACTCCTCAGAATCCTGAACACTCTCCCTCTCTCTCCACACCATCCTGTTCCACTCTCTCTCTCCACACAATCCTGTTCCACTCTCTCTCTCTCCATACAATCCTGTTCCACTCTCTCTCTCTCCACACAATCCTGTTCCACACTCTCTCTCCACACAATCCTGTTCCAGTCTCTCTCTCCACACAATCCTGTTCCACTCCCTCTCATCACAAAATCCTGTTCCACTCTCTCTCCACACAATCCTGTTCCGCTCTCTCTCTCCACACAATCCTGTTCCACTCTCTCTCCCTCTCCACACAATCCTGTTCCACTCTCTCTCTCCACACAATCCCGTTCCACTCCCTCTCACTCCACACAATCCTGTTCCATTCTCACTCTCCACACAATCCTGTTCCACTCTCTCTCTCTCTCCACACAATCCTGTTCCACTCTCTCTCTCTCTCTCCACAATCCTGTTCCACTCTCCCTCTCCACACAATCCTGTTCCACTCTCTCTCTCTCTCCATACAATTCTTTTCCACTCTCTCTCTCCACACAATCCTGTTCCACTCACCCCCTCCACACAATCCTGTTCCACTCTCTCTCTCTCCACACAATCCTGTTCCACTCTCTCTCTCTCCACACAATCCCGTTGCACTCTCTCTCTCTCCGCTCAACCCTGTTCCACTCTCTCTCTCTCCACACAATCCTGTTCCACTCTCTCTCTCTCTCTCCACACACTCCTGTTCCACACTCTCACCCTCCACAGAATCCTGATCCACTCTCCCTCTCTCTCCACACAATCCTGATCCACTCTCTCTCTCCACACTATCCTGTTCCACACTCTCTCTCTCCGCACAATCCTGATCCACACGCTCTCCCTCTCCACACAATCCTGTTCCACTCTCTCTCTCCACACAATCCCGTTCCACTCTCTCTCTCTCCACACAATCCTGTTCCACTCTCTCTCTCTCCACACAATCCCGTTCCACTCTCCCTCTCTCCATACAATCCTTTACCACTCTTTCTCTCTCCACACAATCCTGTTCCACACTCTCTCTCTCCACACTATCCTGTTCACTCTCTCTCTCTCCACACAATCATCTTCCTATCTCTTTCTCTCCACACAGTCGTGTTCCACTCTCTCTCTCCGCACAATCCTGTTCCACTCTCTCTCTCTCAACACAATCCTGTTCCACTCTCTCTCTCCACACAATCCTGTTACACTCTCTCTCTCTCTCCCTCTCCACACAATCCTGTTCCACTTTCTCTCTCTCCACACAATCCTGTTCCACTCTCCCTCTCCACACAAACCTGTTCCACTCTCTCTCTCCACACAATCCTGTTCCACTCTCAATCTACACACAATCCTGTTCCACTCTCTCTCTCCACACAATCCTGATCCACTCTCTCTCTCTCCACACAATCCTGTTCCACTCTCTCTCTCTCCACACAATCCCGTTCCACTCTCTCTCTCTCCACACAATCCTGTTCCACTCTCTCTGTCTCCACACAATCCTGTTCCACTCTCTCTCTCTCTCTCACCACACACTCTTGTTCCACATTCTCTCCCTTCACAGAATCCTGATCCACTCTCCCTCTCTCTACACACAATCCTGTTCCACTCTCTCTCTCCACACAATCCTGTTCCACACTCTCTCTCTCCGCACAATCCTGTTCCACTCTCTCTCTCCACACAATCCTGTTCCACTCTCACTCTCTCCATACAATCCTGTTCCACTCTCTCTCTCTCCACACAATCCTGTTCCACACTCTCTGTCCACACAATCCTGTTCCACTCTCTCTCTCTCTCCGCACAATCCTGTTCCACTCCCTCTCTCCACAAAATCCTGTTCCACTCTCTCTCCACACAATCCTGTTCCGCTCTCTCTCTCCACACAATCCCGTTCCACTCCCTCTCTCTCCAGACTATTCTGTTTTACTCTCTCTCTCCACACAATCCTGTTCCACTCTCTCTCTCTCTCCACACAATCCTGTTCCACTCTCTTTCTCTCTCTCCACAATCCTGTTCCACTCTCCCTCTCCACACAATCCTGTTCCACTCTCTCTCTCTCTCCACACAATTCTGTTCCACTCTCTCTCTCCACACAATCCTGTTCCACTCACCCCCTCCACACAATCCTGTTCCACTCTCTCTCTCTCCACACAATCCTGTTCCACTCTCGCTCTCTCCACACAATCCCGTTCCACTCTCTCTCTCTCCACTCAATCCTGTTCCACTTTCTCTCTCTCCACACAATCCTGTTCCACTCTCTCTCTCTCTCTCCACACACTCCTGTTCCACATTCTCTCCCTCCAAAGAATCCTGATCCACTCTCCCTCTCTCTCCACACAATCCTGTTCCACTCTCTCTCTCCACACAATCCTGTTCCACACTCTCTCTCTCCGCACAATCCTGTTCCACTCTTTCTCGCTCTCCACACAATCCTGTTCCACTCTCTCTCTCCACACAATCCCGTTCCACTCTCTCTCTCTCCACACAATCCTGTTCCACTCTCTATCTCTCCACACAATCCCGCTCCACTCTCCCTCTCTCCATACAATCCTTTTCCACTCTCTCTCTCTCCACACACTCCTGTTCCACATTCTCTCCCTCCACAGAATCCTGATCCACACTCCCTCTCTCTCCACACAATCCTGTTCCTCTCTCTCTCTCTACGCAATCCTGTTCCACACTCTCTCTCTCCGCACAATCCTGTTCCACTCTCTCTCCCTCTCCAAACAATCCTGTTCCACTCTCTCTCTCCACACAATCCCGTTCCACTCTCTCTCTCGCCACACAATCCTGTTCCACTCTCTCTCTCTCCACACAATCCCGTTGCACTCTCCCTCTCTCCATACAATACTGTTCCACTCTCTCTCTCTCAACACAATCCTGTTCCACTCTCTCTCTCCACACAATCCTGTTCCACTCTCTCTCTCTCCACACAATACTGTTCCACTCTCTCTCTCCACACAATCCTGTTCCACTCTCTCTCTCTCCACACAATCCTGTTCCACTCTCCCTCTCTCCACACAATCATGTTCCAATCTCTCTCTCTCCACACAGTCCTGTTCCACTCTCTCTCTCCACACAATCCTGTTACACTCTCTCTCTCTCCACACAATCCTGTTACACTCTCTCTCTCTCCACACAATCCTGTTCCACTCTCTCTCTCTCCACACACTCCTGTTCCACATTCTCTCACTCCACAGAATCCTGATCCACTCTCCCTCTCTCTCCACACAATCCTGTTCCACTCCCTCTCTCCACACAATCCTGTTCCACTCTCTCTCTCTCTCCATACAATCCTGTTCCACTCTCTCTCTCTCCACACAATCCTGTTCCACAATCTCTCTCCACACAATCCTGTTCCACACTCTCTCTCTCCACACAATCCAGTTCCACTCCCTCTCTCCACAAAATCCTGTTCCACTCTCTCTCCACACAATCCTGTTCCGCTCTCTCTCACCACACAATCCTGTTCCACTCTCTCTCCCTCTCCACACAATCCTGTTCCACTCTCTCTCTCCACACAATCCCGTTCCACTCCCTCTCTCTCCACACAATCCTGTTCCACTCTCTCTCTCCACACAGTCGTGTTCCACTCTCTCTCTCCGCACAATCCTGTTCCACTTTCTCTCTCTCAACACAATCCTGTTCCACTCTCTCTCTCCACACAATCCTGTTACACTCTCTCTCTCTCTCCCTCTCCACACAATCCTGTTCCACTTTCTCTCTCTCCACACAATCCTGTTCCACTCTCCCTCTCCACACAAACCTGTTCCACTCTCTCTCTCCACACAATCCTGTTCCACTCTCAATCTACACACAATCCTGTTCCACTCTCTCTCTCCACACAATCCTGATCCACTCTCTCTCTCTCCACACAATCCTGTTACACTCTCTCTCTCTCCACACAATCCCGTTCCACTCTCTCTCTCTCCACACAATCCTGTTCCACTCTCTCTGTCTCCACACAATCCTGTTCCACTCTCTCTCTCTCTCTCACCACACACTCTTGTTCCACATTCTCTCCCTTCACAGAATCCTGATCCACTCTCCCTCTCTCTACACACAATCCTGTTCCAATCTCTCTCTCCACACAATCCTGTTCCACACTCTCTCTCTCCGCACAATCCTGTTCCACTCTCTCTCTCCACACAATCCTGTTCCACTCTCACTCTCTCCATACAATCCTGTTCCACTCTCTCTCTCTCCACACAATCCTGTTCCACACTCTCTGTCCACACAATCCTGTTCCACTCTCTCTCTCTCTCCGCACAATCCTGTTCCACTCCCTCTCTCCACAAAATCCTGTTCCACTCTCTCTCCACACAATCCTGTTCCGCTCTCTCTCTCCACACAATCCTGTTCCACTCTCTCTCCCTCTCCACACAATCCAGTTCCACTCTCTCTCTCCACACAATCCCGTTCCACTCCCTCTCTCTCCAGACTATTCTGTTTTACTCTCTCTCTCCACACAATCCTGTTCCACTCTCTCTCTCTCCACACAATCCTGTTCCACTCTCTTTCTCTCTCTCCACAATCCTGTTCCACTCTCCCTCTCCACACAATCCTGTTCCACTCTCTCTCTCTCTCCACACAATTCTGTTCCACTCTCTCTCTCCACACAATCCTGTTCCACTCACCCCCTCCACACAATCCTGTTCCACTCTCTCTCTCTCCACACAATCCTGTTCCACTCTCGCTCTCTCCACACAATCCCGTTCCACTCTCTCTCTCTCCACTCAATCCTGTTCCACTTTCTCTCTCTCCACACAATCCTGTTACACTCTCTCTCTCTCTCTCCACACACTCCTGTTCCACATTCTCTCCCTCCAAAGAATCCTGATCCACTCTCCCTCTCTCTCCACACAATCCTGTTCCACTCTCTCTCTCCACACAATCCTGTTCCACACTCTCTCTCTCCGCACAATCCTGTTCCACTCTTTCTCGCTCTCCACACAATCCTGTTCCACTCTCTCTCTCCACACAATCCCGTTCCACTCTCTCTCTCTCCACACAATCCTGTTCCACTCTCTATCTCTCCACACAATCCCGTTCCACTCTCCCTCTCTCCATACAATCCTTTTCCACTCTCTCTCTCTCCACACACTCCTGTTCCACATTCTCTCCCTCCACAGAATCCTGATCCACACTCCCTCTCTCTCCACACAATCCTGTTCCTCTCTCTCTCTCTACGCAATCCTGTTCCACACTCTCTCACTCCGCACAATCCTGTTCCACTCTCTCTCCCTCTCCAAACAATCCTGTTCCACGCTCTCTCTCCACACAATCCCGTTCCACTCTCTCTCTCGCCACACAATCCTGTTCCACTCTCTCTCTCTCCACACAATCCCGTTGCACTCTCCCTCTCTCCATACAATACTTTTCCACTCTCTCTCTCTCTCAACACAATCCTGTTCCACTCTCTCTCTCCACACAATCCTGTTCCACTCTCTCTCTCTCCACACAATACTGTTCGACTCTCTCTCTCCACACAATCCTGTTCCACTCTCTCTCTCTCCACACAATTCTGTTCCACTCTCCCTCTCTCCACACAATCATGTTCCAATCTCTCTCTCTCCACACAGTCCTGTTCCACTCTCTCTCTCCACACAATCCTGTTACACTCTCTCTCTCTCCACACAATCCTGTTCCACTCTCTCTCTCTCCACACAATCCTGTTCCACTCTCTCTGTCTCCACACAATCCTGTTCCACTCTCTCTCTCTCTCTCACCACACACTCTTGTTCCACATTTCTCCCTTCACAGAATCCTGATCCACTCTCCCTCTCTCTACACACAATCCTGTTCCACTCTCTCTCTCCACACAATCCTGTTCCACACTCTCTCTCTCCGCACAATCCTGTTCCACTCTCTCTCTCCACACAATCCTGTTCCACTCTCACTCTCTCCATACAATCCTGTTCCACTCTCTCTCTCTCCACACAATCCTGTTCCACACTCTCTGTCCACACAATCCTGTTCCACTCTCTCTCTCTCTCCGCACAATCCTGTTCCACTCCCTCTCTCCACAAAATCCTGTTCCACTCTCTCTCCACACAATCCTGTTCCGCTCTCTCTCTACACACAATCCTGTTCCACTCTCTCTCCCTCTCCACACAATCCAGTTCCACTCTCTCTCTCCACACAATCCCGTTCCACTCCCTCTCTCTCCAGACTATTCTGTTTTACTCTCTCTCTCCACACAATCCTGTTCCACTCGCTCTCTCTCTCCACACAATCCTGTTCCACTCTCTTTCTCTCTCTCCACAATCCTGTTCCACTCTCCCTCTCCACACAATCCTGTTCCACTCTCTCTCTCTCTCCACACAATTCTGTTCCACTCTCTCTCTCCACACATTCCTGTTCCACTCACCCCCTCCACACAATCCTGTTCCACTCTCTCTCTCTCCATACAATCCTGTTCCACTCTCGCTCTCTCCACACAATCCCGTTCCACTCTCTCTCTCTCCACTCAATCCTGTTCCACATTCTCTCTCTCCACACAATCCTGTTACACTCTCTCTCTCTCTCTCCACACACTCCTGTTCCACATTCTCTCCCTCCAAAGAATCCTGATCCACTCTCCCTCTCTCTCCACACAATCCTGTTCCACTCTCTCTCTCCACACAATCCTGTTCCACACTCTCTCTCTCCGCACAATCCTGTTCCACTCTTTCTCGCTCTCCACACAATCCTGTTCCACTCTCTCTCTCTCCACACAATCCCGTTCCACTCTCTCTCTCTCCACACAATCCTGTTCCACTCTCTATCTCTCCACACAATCCCGTTCCACTCTCCCTCTCTCCATACAATCCTTTTCCACTCTCTCTCTCTCCACACACTCCTGTTCCACATTCTCTCCCTCCACAGAATCCTGATCCACACTCCCTCTCTCTCCACACAATCCTGTTCCTCTCTCTCTCTCTACGCAATCCTGTTCCACACTCTCTCACTCCGCACAATCCTGTTCCACTCTCTCTCCCTCTCCAAACAATCCTGTTCCACGCTCTCTCTCCACACAATCCCGTTCCACTCTCTCTCTCGCCACACAATCCTGTTCCACTCTCTCTCTCTCCACACAATCCCGTTGCACTCTCCCTCTCTCCATACAATACTTTTCCACTCTCTCTCTCTCTCAACACAATCCTGTTCCACTCTCTCTCTCCACACAATCCTGTTCCACTCTCTCTCTCTCCACACAATACTGTTCGACTCTCTCTCTCCACACAATCCTGTTCCACTCTCTCTCTCTCCACACAATCCTGTTCCACTCTCCCTCTCTCCACACAATCATGTTCCAATCTCTCTCTCTCCACACAGTCCTGTTCCACTCTCTCTCTCCACACATTCCTGTTACACTCTCTCTCTCTCCACACAATCCTGTTCCACTCTCTCTCTCTCCACACAATCCTGTTCCACTCTCTCTGTCTCCACACAATCCTGTTCCACTCTCTCTCTCTCTCTCACCACACACTCTTGTTCCACATTCTCTCCCTTCACAGAATCCTGATCCACTCTCCCTCTCTCTACACACAATCCTGTTCCACTCTCTCTCTCCACACAATCCTGTTCCACACTCTCTCTCTCCGCACAATCCTGTTCCACTCTCTCTCTCCACACAATCCTGTTCCACTCTCACTCTCTCCATACAATCCTGTTCCACTCTCTCTCTCTCCACACAATCCTGTTCCACACTCTCTGTCCACACAATCCTGTTCCACTCTCTCTCTCTCTCCGCACAATCCTGTTCCACTCCCTCTCTCCACAAAATCCTGTTCCACTCTCTCTCCACACAATCCTGTTCCGCTCTCTCTCTACACACAATCCTGTTCCACTCTCTCTCCCTCTCCACACAATCCAGTTCCACTCTCTCTCTCCACACAATCCCGTTCCACTCCCTCTCTCTCCAGACTATTCTGTTTTACTCTCTCTCTCCACACAATCCTGTTCCACTCGCTCTCTCTCTCCACACAATCCTGTTCCACTCTCTTTCTCTCTCTCCACAATCCTGTTCCACTCTCCCTCTCCACACAATCCTGTTCCACTCTCTCTCTCTCTCCACACAATTCTGTTCCACTCTCTCTCTCCACACAATCCTGTTCCACTCACCCCCTCCACACAATCCTGTTCCACTCTCTCTCTCTCCACACAATCCTGTTCCACTCTCGCTCTCTCCACACAATCCCGTTCCACTCTCTCTCTCTCCACTCAATCCTGTTCCACTTTCTCTCTCTCCACACAATCCTGTTCCACTCTCTCTCTCTCTCTCCACACACTCCTGTTCCACATTCTCTCCCTCCAAAGAATCCTGATCCACTCTCCCTCTCTCTCCACACAATCCTGTTCCACTCTCTCTCTCCACACAATCCTGTTCCACACTCTCTCTCTCCGCACAATCCTGTTCCACTCTTTCTCGCTCTCCACACAATCCTGTTCCACTCTCTCTCTCCACACAATCCCGTTCCACTCTCTCTCTCTCCACACAATCCTGTTCCACTCTCTATCTCTCCACACAATCCCGTTCCACTCTCCCTCTCTCCATACAATCCTTTTCCACTCTCTCTCTCTCCACACACTCCTGTTCCACATTCTCTCCCTCCACAGAATCCTGATCCACACTCCCTCTCTCTCCACACAATCCTGTTCCTCTCTCTCTCTCTACGCAATCCTGTTCCACACTCTCTCACTCCGCACAATCCTGTTCCACTCTCTCTCCCTCTCCAAACAATCCTGTTCCACGCTCTCTCTCCACACAATCCCGTTCCACTCTCTCTCTCGCCACACAATCCTGTTCCACTCTCTCTCTCTCCACACAATCCCGTTGCACTCTCCCTCTCTCCATACAATACTTTTCCACTCTCTCTCTCTCTCAACACAATCCTGTTCCACTCTCTCTCTCCACACAATCCTGTTCCACTCTCTCTCTCTCCACACAATACTGTTCGACTCTCTCTCTCCACACAATCCTGTTCCACTCTCTCTCTCTCCACACAATCCTGTTCCACTCTCCCTCTCTCCACACAATCATGTTCCAATCTCTCTCTCTCCACACAGTCCTGTTCCACTCTCTCTCTCCACACAATCCTGTTACACTCTCTCTCTCCACACAATCCTGTTCCACTCTCTCTCTCTCCACACAATCCTGTTCCACTCTCTCTGTCTCCACACAATCCTGTTCCACTCTCTCTCTCTCTCTCACCACACACTCTTGTTCCACATTCTCTCCCTTCACAGAATCCTGATCCACTCTCCCTCTCTCTACACACAATCCTGTTCCACTCTCTCTCTCCACACAATCCTGTTCCACACTCTCTCTCTCCGCACAATCCTGTTCCACTCTCTCTCTCCACACAATCCTGTTCCACTCTCACTCTCTCCATACAATCCTGTTCCACTCTCTCTCTCTCCACACAATCCTGTTCCACGCTCTCTGTCCACACAATCCAGTTCCACTCTCTCTCTCTCTCCGCACAATCCTGTTCCACTCCCTCTCTCCACAAAATCCTGTTCCACTCTCTCTCCACACAATCCTGTTCCGCTCTCTCTCTACACACAATCCTGTTCCACTCTCTCTCCCTCTCCACACAATCCAGTTCCACTCTCTCTCTCCACACAATCCCGTTCCACTCCCTCTCTCTCCAGACTATTCTGTTTTACTCTCTCTCTCCACACAATCCTGTTCCACTCGCTCTCTCTCTCCACACAATCCTGTTCCACTCTCTTTCTCTCTCTCCACAATCCTGTTCCACTCTCCCTCTCCACACAATCCTGTTCCACTCTCTCTCTCTCTCCACACAATTCTGTTCCACTCTCTCTCTCCACACAATCCTGTTCCACTCACCCCCTCCACACAATCCTGTTCCACTCTCTCTCTCTCCACACAATCCTGTTCCACTCTCGCTCTCTCCACACAATCCCGTTCCACTCTCTCTCTCTCCACTCAATCCTGTTCCACTTTCTCTCTCTCCACACAATCCTGTTACACTCTCTCTCTCTCTCTCCACACACTCCTGTTCCACATTCTCTCCCTCCAAAGAATCCTGATCCACTCTCCCTCTCTCTCCACACAATCCTGTTCCACTCTCTCTCTCCACACAATCCTGTTCCACACTCTCTCTCTCCGCACAATCCTGTTCCACTCTTTCTCGCTCTCCACACAATCCTGTTCCACTCTCTCTCTCCACACAATCCCGTTCCACTCTCTCTCTCTCCACACAATCCTGTTCCACTCTCTATCTCTCCACACAATCCCGTTCCACTCTCCCTCTCTCCATACAATCCTTTTCCACTCTCTCTCTCTCCACACACTCCTGTTCCACATTCTCTCCCTCCACAGAATCCTGATCCACACTCCCTCTCTCTCCACACAATCCTGTTCCTCTCTCTCTCTCTACGCAATCCTGTTCCACACTCTCTCACTCCGCACAATCCTGTTCCACTCTCTCTCCCTCTCCAAACAATCCTGTTCCACGCTCTCTCTCCACACAATCCCGTTCCACTCTCTCTCTCGCCACACAATCCTGTTCCACTCTCTCTCTCTCCACACAATCCCGTTGCACTCTCCCTCTCTCCATACAATACTTTTCCACTCTCTCTCTCTCTCAACACAATCCTGTTCCACTCTCTCTCTCCACACAATCCTGTTCCACTCTCTCTCTCTCCACACAATACTGTTCGACTCTCTCTCTCCACACAATCCTTTTCCACTCTCTCTCTCTCCAGACAATCCTGTTCCACTCTCCCTCTCTCCACACAATCATGTTCCAATCTCTCTCTCTCCACACAGTCCTGTTCCACTCTCTCTCTCCACACAATCCTGTTACACTCTGTCTCTCTCCACACAATCCTGTTCCACTCTCTCTCTCTCCACACAATCCTGTTCCACTCTCTCTGTCTCCACACAATCCTGTTCCACTCTCTCTCTCTCTCTCACCACACACTCTTGTTCCACATTCTCTCCCTTCACAGAATCCTGATCCACTCTCCCTCTCTCTACACACAATCCTGTTCCACTCTCTCTCTCCACACAATCCTGTTCCACACTCTCTCTCTCCGCACAATCCTGTTCCACTCTCTCTCTCCACACAATCCTGTTCCACTCTCACTCTCTCCATACAATCCTGTTCCACTCTCTCTCTCTCCACACAATCCTGTTCCACACTCTCTGTCCACACAATCCTGTTCCACTCTCTCTCTCTCTCCGCACAATCCTGTTCCACTCCCTCTCTCCACAAAATCCTGTTCCACTCTCTCTCCACACAATCCTGTTCCGCTCTCTCTCTACACACAATCCTGTTCCACTCTCTCTCCCTCTCCACACAATCCAGTTCCACTCTCTCTCTCCACACAATCCCGTTCCACTCCCTCTCTCTCCAGACTATTCTGTTTTACTCTCTCTCTCCACACAATCCTGTTCCACTCGCTCTCTCTCTCCACACAATCCTGTTCCACTCTCTTTCTCTCTCTCCACAATCCTGTTCCACTCTCCCTCTCCACACAATCCTGTTCCACTCTCTCTCTCTCTCCACACAATTCTGTTCCACTCTCTCTCTCCACACAATCCTGTTCCACTCACCCCTCCACACAATCCTGTTCCACTCTCTCTCTCTCCACACAATCCTGTTCCACTCTCGCTCTCTCCACACAATCCCGTTCCACTCTCTCTCTCTCCACTCAATCCTGTTCCACTTTCTCTCTCTCCACACAATCCTGTTCCACTCTCTCTCTCTCTCTCCACACACTCCTGTTCCACATTCTCTCCCTCCAAAGAATCCTGATCCACTCTCCCTCTCTCTCCACACAATCCTGTTCCACTCTCTCTCTCCACACAATCCTGTTCCACACTCTCTCTCTCCGCACAATCCTGTTCCACTCTTTCTCGCTCTCCACACAATCCTGTTCCACTCTCTCTGTCCCACACAATCCCGTTCCACTCTCTCTCTCTCCACACAATCCTGTTCCACTCTCTATCTCTCCACACAATCCCGTTCCACTCTCCCTCTCTCCATACAATCCTTTTCCACTCTCTCTCTCTCCACACACTCCTGTTCCACATTCTCTCCCTCCACAGAATCCTGATCCACACTCCCTCTCTCTCCACACATCCTGTTCCTCTCTCTCTCTCTACGCAATCCTGTTCCACACTCT
>NW_027600337.1:0-10000 GCF_964194155.1 Cetorhinus maximus | reverse complement strand
TCTCTATCACAATCTCTCGTGTTCTTGCTCTATGTCTCTGGTTCTATCACTCTCGCTCTCTGTCTCACACTCTCTCTCTATATCTCTCTCTCTATCTCTATTTATCTCTCTCTCTCTCTCTCTCTGTATCTCACTGTCTCTCTATCTCTCTCTCTCTATATATATCTATACATATGTGTATATATATATATATATATATATATATACATATATCTGCCTCCCTCTCTCTCTGTCTCTGTCTATTTCAGTATTTCTCGCTCTCTCTCTCAATCTCTCTGTCTCATTCACTGTCTCCAAGTCTCTCTAAGACTCTGCCTCTCTCTCTCTTTCTCTATCTTTCTCTGTCTCTCTCTCTGTCTCTCTCTCTCTCTCTGTGTGTCTCTTGGTGTCTCTTTCTCTCTCCTTCTCTTTCTCTCTGTCTCTCTGTCTCTCTCTCTCTCTTTCTCTGTCTCTCTCTCTGTCCCTCTCCCTATCTCTGTCTATCGCCATCTGTCTATCTCCATCTGTCACTCACTGCCTGTCACTCTCTGTCTGTCTGTCTCTTTATCTCTCACTCTTCCTCACTGTCTGTCTCTCTATCTCTCTCTGTCTCTCTCTGCCTCTATCTCTCTCTGACTATCACTCTCTCACTGTGTCCCTCTCTATCTGTCTTTCCTTTTATCTGTCTCTCTGTCTCTGTCTCTCTCTCTTTCTGTTTGTCACTGTCTCTGTGTCTCTCTCTATCTGTCACTCCTTCTCTCTGTCTCTCTCTCTGTCTATCATTCTCTCTTTGTTTCTCTCTCTCTCTCTATGCCTCTGTCAAAGACTCTGACTCATTCTCTCAGCTTCTGTATCCCTCTCTCTCTTTAATTCTCTCTCGCTCTCTATCTCTATTTCTCTCTTTCTCCGTCTATCTCTCTGTCTTTCTCTGTCTCTCTCATTCTGTCACCCTGTCTATCTCACTCTATCTCCCTATCACTGTCTCTCTCTCTCTCCTGATCACTCTCTCTCACTTTCTCTCTCTCTCTCTCTCTGTCTCTCTGTCTCTAACTGCGACTCACTGTCTGACTCTCTTTGTCTGTCTGTCTGTCTCTTTCTCTCTCTCTCTCTCTCTCTCTCCCTGTCACTTTCTATCACTCTCTCTCTGTTTCTTTCTAACTCTCTGTCTATCTATCTCTGTCTCTCTGTATCTCTCTCTCTCTCTCTCTTTCTCTCTCTCTCTCTATATATATATATATTTGTCCCCCTCTCTCTCTGTCTCTCCATTTATCTCTCTCTCTCTCAATCTCATTCTGTCTGATTCACTGTCTCCATGTCTCTCTCTGACTCTGCCTCTCTCTCTCTTTCTCTCTCTTTCTCTCTCTCTCGATCTCTGTCTTTATCTCTACCTCTCTCTCCGCAACCCACTGCCTTTCTCTCTCTCTCTGTGTCTCTCTCTCTCTCTTTCTGTGTGTCTCTCGGTGTCTCTTTCTCTCTCTTTCTCTTCCTCTTTCTGTCACTAACTCTCTCTCTCTGTCTCTGTCTCTCCCTGTCTGTGTGTCTCTCAGTGTCTCTTTCTCTCTCTTTCTCTATCTCTCTCTGTCACTAACTCTCTCTCTCTCTCTGTGCCCCTATCTATCTATGTCTCTCTCAGTCTGTCTATCTCAGTCTGTCACTCACGGTTTGTCTATGTCTGTCTGTCTGTCTCTCTATCCCTCTCTGTCACTGACTGTCTGTCTCTCTCTCTCTCTCTGCCGCTATCACACTCTGTCTCTCTCTGTCTCAATGTGTCTCTCTCTATCTGTCTTTCCTTTTATATGTCTCTCTGGCTCTGTCTCTCTCTCTTTTTCTGTCTCTCACCGTCTCTGTGTCTCTCTCGATCTGACATTCCTTCTGTCTGTTTCTCTCTCTCTCTTTCTTTCTCTCACTTTCTCTGTGTCTCTGTCTCTCTCTCTGTCTGCTTCTCTCTGTCTCTCTCTTTCATTCACTGCCTGTCTCTCTTTCTCTGTCTCTCTCTTTCTGTCCCACTCTCTCTGTCTCTCTATCTGTGTCTCTCTCAGCTTCTTTCTCTGTGTCTATCTCTGTCAAACTCTCTATCCCTCTTTCTCTCACTCTCGCGCTGTCTCTTCCTCTCGTGCTCTCTCGGTCTCTCTCTTTCTCTCTGTCTCTCTCTCTCTCTCTCTCACACACACACACATACTTTCTCAGTGTCTATATCTCTTTATCTCTATCTGTCTCACTCAGTCTTTCTCTCTGTATCTTTCTCTCGCTCGCTATTTCTGTGACTGTCTCTCTCTCTGTCTCTGTCCCTCACTCACTCTCTCTGCGTCAGTCTTGCTTTCTATCTCTCCCTGCCTCTCTCTATTTTTCTCCCTCTCTCTCTCTATCTCTCTCTACCTCTCTCTCTCACTCTCCTTCTCTCTCTTAATCGCTCTCTCTCTAACTCTCTCTCTTTCTCTCTCACAAAATTTCTCTCTCTGTCTTCCTCTGTCTATCTCCTTCTGTCTCGCTGTCTATCTCGCTCGCTCTCTCACTCTCTCTGTCCCTATCTGTCGCTCTATCTCTGTATTTCTCTCTCTATCTCCCTGACACTGTATCTCTCACTGTCTTCCTGCTTCTGTCTCCCTCCCTCTCTCTCTCTCTGATTCTCTCTCTCTCTCTCTCTCTCTGACTGTCTCTTTTTCTCTGTCTATCTCTATTTCTCTCTCTCTTGGTCACTCCCTTACTGCCTCTCTCTCTCTCTTCCTCTGCCTCTATTTCTTTATCTCTAGTCACTCACTGTCTGCCTCTCTCTCTGTCTCTCTCTCAGTCTCCCTCTCTTTCTCTCTCTCTGTCTTTTTCTCTCTTTCTCTCTGCCTCCCTCTTCCTTTCTGTTTCTCCATCTCTGTCAGTAGCTCTCTGTCTCTCTCACACACTCTCTGTGTGTCTCTCTCTGTCTTTCTCTGTCTCTCTCTGTCACTCACACCCTCTCTACCTCTCTCTGTCTCTCTCCGTCTCACACTCACTCTCTGTCTATCTCTCTCTCTCTCTCTCTCTTTCTCTTTCTATGTGTATCTGTCTCTGTGACAGTCTTTCTCTCAGAATCGCTCTCCCTCTGTCTCTCTCTCGCGCTATCTTTCTCTCTCTCTCTCTTTCTCTCTCTGTCTCACTCTCAATCTCTCTTCTTCTCCTCCTCTCTCTATCTCTCTGTCTCTCTACATGTATCCCTCTCTGGCATTCTCTCTGTCTCTCTATATCGGTCTCTCTCTCTCTGTCCCTCACTCTGTCTCTCTCTCTCTCTCTCTGTCTCTCACTATCAGGCTCTCTGTCTCTCTGTCTCAATCTCTCTGCCTCTTGCTCTATCTCTCTCTCTCTCTCTCTCTCTCTCTCTCTCTTTCTCTCTCTCTCTCTCTGTCTCTCTGTATCTGTCTCTGTCCCTGTGTGTCTCTCTCTGTCTCTTTCTCTCTCTCTGCCTATGTTCCTGTCTCTCTCTCACTACCTCAATTTCCCTTTATCTCTCCCTCTCTGTTTCTCTCTGTCTCTCTCTCTATCCTGTGCCTCTCTGTCTGCCCCTCTCTGTCTCTCACTTTCTCTGTCACTCGTGCTCTCTATGTCTTTCTCCCTCTTTCTCGCTCTCATTCTCCGTCTCTCCCTGTGTCTTTGTCTCTTTCTCTCTTGCTCACTCTTTCTTTCTCTCTCTAATACTGTCAATCTCTCTATCACTCTTTCTCACTCTCTCTCTCTCTCTCTTTCTCTCTCACTGTCTCACTCTTTGTCTCACTGTATCACTATCTGTCTCTCTCAATCTCTCCCTCTATGGATCTCTCTCTCTCGCTCTCCATCTCTGTGACTGACTCTGTCTCTGACTCCCTCTCAGTCTATCTCTCTGTCTCTGTCACTCACTCTCTCTATGTCTCAGTCTCGCAATCAATTTTTCCCTGCCTCTTGCACTCTGTCTTTCTATTTCTATCTATCTCTATCTCCCTCTCTCTCCCCCTCTTTTACTCACTCTCTCGCTATCTCTCTGTCTCTCTCTCACTCTCCCTCTCACACAGTCTCTCTCTCTTTCTTTCTCTGTCTATCTCTCTCTGTCCTGCTGTCTGTCTCGCTGTCTCTCTGTTTCTCTGTGTCTCTCTCTCTCTATCACTCTCTCCCACACTGTCTCTCTCTCTCTCTCCCTCTCTCTCTCTCTCTCTCTCTCTCTCTCTCTCTCTCTCTCTCTCACTGTCGCTCTGCCTGTCTCTGCGACTCACTGTCGGTCTCTCTCTCTCCCTCTGTCTCTGTCTATCTCTCTGTCTCTCCCTGTCACTCTCTCTCTCTGTCTTTCTCCCTCTCTATCTTTCTCCCTCTGTCTCTCTATTTTTCGCTGATTCTCTCTCTCTCTGTCTGTCTCTCTCTCTTACAATCTCTCTCTCTATCCCTCCCCCACTATCTCGCTCTCTCTCTGTCACTTTCTGTCACTCTCTATCTGTCTCCCTCTCTCTCTCAGTCCCCCTCTCTCTCTGTCTCTTTCTCTCTTTGTCTCTCTCCCTCTGTGCCTACTTCTCTGTCTCTCTCCCCCCTCTCTCGCTCGATCTTTCT
This sequence comes from Cetorhinus maximus, assembly GCF_964194155.1. Lineage (NCBI taxonomy): Eukaryota > Metazoa > Chordata > Chondrichthyes > Lamniformes > Cetorhinidae > Cetorhinus > Cetorhinus maximus. Next base: position 5,482 of record NW_027600337.1, on the reverse strand, counting down.
CTTTCTGACTCTTTCCCTGACATCCTCTCTTTCCTTCTCTCTATCTCTCTCCCTATCTCTGCCTCTCTATCTCTGTATCTGTTTCTGTCCTTGTCTCTCTCTCTCTCTGTCTCTTTCTCTCTTTCTCTGTCTACGTTACTGTCTCTCTCTCACTCTCTCAACTTTTCTCTTTCTATCTCCCTCTCAGTCTCTCTCTCTCTGCTGTGTCTCTCTGTCTGACCCACTCTGTCTCTCTCATTCTCTTTTTCTCTCGCTCTCTATGTCTCTCTTCCTCTTTCTCGCTCTCATTCTCTGTCTCTCTCTGTTTTTCACTGTCTCTTTCTCTCTGTCTGATTCTTTCTCTCTCTCTCTCTCTCTCTCCCTCTCTCTCTCTCTCTCTCTCTCCGTCTCTCTCTCACACACACTCTCTCACATACAATCACTCTCTCTCTCTCTTTCTCTCTCACTGTCTCACTCTCTATCTCACTGTATCTCTTTCTGCCTCTCTCAGTCTCTCACTATGGATCACTGTGACTCTCGCTCGCTATCTATATGGCTGTCTCTCACTCTGTCTCAGTCTCGCTGTCTATCTCTCCCTGCTTCTCGCTTTTGGCTCTCTCTTTCTGTCTATCTCTATCTCCCTCTCACTCTCTCTCTGTCACACTCTCTGTCTCTCTCTCTCTCTCTCTCTCTCTCTCTCTCTCTCTCTCTCACTGTAGCTCTGTCTCTCTCTGCGAATAACTGTCGGTCATTCTTACTCTCTCTAAGTCTCTGTCTCTCTCTGTCTATGCCTCTTTCTAGATCTTTGTTTCTCTCTCATTGTCTCCCTTTGTCACTCTCCCTCTCTCTCTCTCTATTCCTGTTTTTCTGACACTGTTGCTCTCTCTCTCTCTCTCTCTCTCTCTCTCTCTCTCTCTCTCTCTCTCTCTCTCTATCTATCTCTCTCCCACTCTCTCTCTCACTCTGTAACTTTGTGTTACTCTCTCTCTCACAGTCTCTATTTCTCTGTCTCTATCTCTGTCTCTCTGTATATCTCTCTCTCTCTCTATCTCTCTCTCTATCTCTCTCGCCCTCTTTCTCTCTGGCTCTCTCCCTCTGTCTCTGCCTCTTTCGATCTGTCTCTTTCTGACTGTCTCTTTCTTTCTCTCTTTCGCTTTATATATCTCTCTCCCTATCTCGGCCTCTCTCTCTCTCTCTCTCTCTCTCTCTCTCTGTATCTGTCTCTGTCCTTCTGTGTCTCTCTGTCTCCTTCTCTCTCTGTCTATGATCCTGTCTCTCCCACAATCTCTCAACTTTTCTCTTTCTCTCTCCCTCTCTGTCTCTCTCTGTCTCTCTCTCTGTCCCTCTCACTCTCTCTCTCTCCTGTGCCTCTCTGTCTGCCCCTCTCTGTCTCGCTCTTTCGCTTTCTCTCTCGCTCTCTACCTCTTTCTCGCTCTCATTCTCGGTCTCTCCCTGTCTCTGTCTCTTTCTCTCTGTCTCTCTCTCTCTCACTCTCTCTCTCTCTCTCTCTCTCTCTCTCTCCCTCTATCTCTCTCTCTCTCTCTCTCACTCTTGCTGTCTCATTCTCTATCTCGCTGTATCACTATCTGTCTACCTCAGTCTCTCTCTCTATGGATCTCTTTCTCTCTCGCTTTCTATCTCTATGACTGACTCTCTCTGACTCCCTTTCTGTCTCTCTCTCTGTCTCTGTCTCGCAATCTATCTCTCCCTGCCTCTCGCTCTCTGTCTCTCTCTTTCTATCTATCTCTATGTCTTCCTCTCTTCCTCTGTCACTCACTCTCTCGCTATTTCTCTGTCATCCTCTCTCTGTCTCGCTGTCTGTCTCACTGACTCTCAGTCTCTCTGTCTCTGTCTCTCTCTCTCACTCTCTAACACACACACTCTCTCTCTCTCTCTCTCTCTCTCTCCTTCACTCTCTCTCTCTCTCACTCTCACTCTCTGTCTTTGTCTATCTCTGTCTCTCTCTGTAACCATCTCTCTGTCTTTCTCCCTCTCTATCTCTCTCACTCTGTCTCTCTCACTTTCTCCCTCTCTCTCTCTCTCTCTCTCTCTCTCTCTCCCTCACTCTCTTTCTCTCTCTCGCTCTCTCTCTCTATCTCTCTCCCACTACCTCTCGGTCTCCCTGTCACTTTCTGTCTCTCTCTGTCTCTCTCTCTGTCTCTATCTCTGTCTCTCTGTATCTCCCTCGCTCTATCTCTCACTGTCTCCGTCTCTCTCTCTGTCTCTCTCTCTCTCTTTCTCTCTCTCCCTCTGTGTCTCTGTCTCTGTCGCTCTCCCCCTCTGTCTCTCTCTCGACCTGTCTCTTTCTGACTTTCTCTGTCATCCTCTCTTTCTTCCTCTCTATCTCTCTCCCTGTCTCTGCCTCTCTCTTTGTATCTCTTTCTGTCCTTGTCTCTCTCTCTGTCTTTCTCTCTTTCTCTGTCTATGTTCCCGCCTCTCTCTCACTCTCTCACTTTTTCTCTTTCTCTCTCCGTCTCAGTCTCTCTCTCTCTCTGCTGTGTCTCTCTGCCTGCTCCTCTCTGTCTCTCTCATTCTCTGATTCTCTCGCTCTCTATGTCTCTCTCCGTCTTTCTGGCGCGCATTCTCTGTCTCTCTCTGTCTCTTTCTCTCTGTCTGACTCTTTCTCTCTCTCTATATTTCTGTCTCTCTCTCTCTCTCGCTCTCCGTCTCTCTCTCTCTCTCTCTCTCTCACACACTGTCTCACTCTCTATCTCACTGTATTTCTTCCTGCCTCTCTCAGTCTCTCTCTATGGATCTCTGTCACTCTCGCTCGCTATCTCTGTGACTGTGTCTCATTCTCTGTCGCTCGCTCTGTCTTAGTCTCGCTGTCTATCTCTCCCTGTCTCTCGCTTTCTGTCTCTCTCTTTCAGTCTATCTCCCTCTCTGACACTCTCTCTCTGACTCTCTCGCTCTCTCTCTATCTCTCTCTTTTTCTGACTCACACAGTCACTCTCTCCGTCTTTCTATATCTATCTCTCTCTGTGTCGCTGTCTGCCCCTCTCTCTTTCTCTCTCTCTCACTTTCTCTCTCTCTGTGTCCCTCTCTCTCTCTCTCTCTCTCTGTCTCTCGGTATCTCTTTCTCTCTATTTGTCTTTCTCTCTCTGTCTCTCTCTGTCTCTCTATGTGCCTCTCTCTATCTCTGTCTCTCTCCCTCTGTCTATCTCACTCTGTCACTCACTGTCTGTCTCTCTATCTCTCTCTGTCTCTCTCTGCCTTTATCTCTCTCTGTCTCTTTCTCACTCACTGTGTCCCTCTCTATCTGTCTTTCCTTCTATCTGTCTCTCCGTCTCTCTCTCTGTATCTCTTTCTGTCTCTCACTCTCTCTGTGTCTCTGTCTATCTGTCATTCCTTCTGTCTCTCTGTCACTGTCTCTCTCCCTCTTTCTGTCTCTCACTCGCTCTCTGTGTCTCTGTCTCTCTCTATGTCTGCTTCTCTCTGTCTCTCTCTTTCACTCACTGCCTGTCTCTCTTTCTCTGTCTCTCTCTTTCTGTCTCTCTCGGTCTCTTTCTCTAACACCCTCTGCCGCTCTTTGTCCCACTCCCTCTCTCTGTATCTGTCAATGTCTCTGTCTAACTCTCTCTGTCTCTCTCTCTCCCTGTTTCTCTCACTCTCGCGCTGTCTCTCCCTCTCCTGCTCTCTCGATCTATATCTCTCTCTTTCTCTCTCTCTCTCTCTCACACACACACACTGTCTCAGTCTCTATATCTCTGTATCTCTGTTTGTCTCACTCAGTCTTTCTCTCTGCATCTCAATCTCTCTCGGTCGCTATCTCTGTGATTCTCTCTCTCTCTGTCTTTGTCTCTCACTCACTCTCTCTGTCTCAGTCTCGCTGTCCACCTCTCCCTGCCCCTCTCTCTCTCTCTCTTTCTCCCACTCTCTCTCTCACTCTCTCTCCCTCTGTCAATCTCGCTCTCTCTCTCTCTCTCTCTTTCTCTTTCACACAGTTTCTCTCACTGTCTTTCTCTGTCTATCTCCCTCTGTCTCGCTGTCTATCTCTCTCTCTCTCTCTCTCTCTCTATGTCGCTCTCTCTCTCTGTCTTTCTCTCTCTCTATCTCTCTGCTTCTGTCTTTCTCACTATCTCCCTGATTCTGTTTCTCTCACTGTCTTCCTGCTTCTGTCTCGCATTCTCTTTCTCTCTCTCTCTCTCTCTCTCTGTGACTGTCTCTGTTGCTCTGTCTGTCACTATCCCTCTCTCCCTAGGTCACTCCCTTACTGCCCCTCTCTCTGTCTCTCTCTCTGTCTTTCTCTCTCTCTCTCTCTTCCTCTCTATCTTTCACTGTCTCTCTCTCTCTTTCTCCCTCGCTCTGTCTCTGTCTCTATCTGCAAATCACTGCCTGACTCTCTCTGTCCTTCTGTCTGTCTCTTTCTCTCTCTCTATCTCCCTCTCTTCCTCTCTGTGTGTCTCACTGACTCTGTCTCTCTATCTCTCAGACTGTCTCATTCTCTCTCTCTCTCTCTCCCTCTCTCTCTCTCTCTCTCTTTCTCTCACGCTGTGTGCCTGTCTCTCTCTCTCTCTGTGTCTCTCAGTGTCTCTTTCTCTCTATTTTTCTTTCTGTCTCTGTCACTCTCTCTCTCTCTCTGTCTCTCTCCCTCTGTCTATCTGTCACTGTCACTCACTGTCTGTCTCTCTGTCTGTCTGTCTCTCTATCTCACTGTCACTCACAGTCTGTCTCTCTATCTCTCTGTCTCTCTCTGTCTCTTTCTCTCTCACTTTGTCCCTCTCTATCTGTCTTTCCTTCTATTTGTCTCTCTGTCTCTGTCTCTCTATCTCTTTCTGTCTCTCACTCTCTCTGTGACTCTCTGTATCTGTCATTCCTTCTGTCTGTCTCTCTGTCTCTGTCTCTGTATCTCTCTCTCTTTTTGACTCTCACTCTGTGTCTCTGTCTATCTCTATGTCTGCTTCTCTCTTTCTCTCTCTTTCACTAACTGTCTGTCTCTCTTTCTCTGTCTCTCTCTTTCTGTCTCTCTCTCTCAGTCTCTTTCTCTAACACCCTCTGTCGCTCTTTGTCGCACTCCCTCTCTCTCTGTATCTGTCAAAGTCTCTGTCTAACTCTCTCTCCCTCTTTCTCTCACTCTCGCGCTGTCTCTCCCTCTACTGCTCTCTCGGTCTATCTCTCTCTCTCTCTCACACACACACACTGTCTCACTCTCTATATCTCTGTATATCTATCTGTCTCACTCAGTCTTTCTTCTCTGTATCTCTATCTCTCTCGGTCACTATTTCTGTGGCTCTCTCTGTCTCTGTCTCCTTCTCTCACTCACTGTATCTGCCTGAGTCTCGTTGTCCACCTCTCCCTGCCTCTCTCTCTCGTTTTCTCCCCCCATCTCTCTCTATCTCTCTCTCACTCTCTCTCTGTGTCAATCTCTCTCTCTTTCTTTCTCTCTCACAGAGTTTCTCTCTCTGTCTTCCTCTGTCTATCTCCCTCTGTCTCGTTGTCTATCACTCTCTCTCTCCGTGTCTGTCTATGTCGCTCTCTCTCTCTGTCTTTCTCTCTCTCTATC
>NW_027600336.1:0-15828 GCF_964194155.1 Cetorhinus maximus | reverse complement strand
ACTTGCACGGCACATCGGAGGACACAGGCATCAGCATTGACCGGCAAGGAGGCGGGTGAGGGGGTTAATCCCCTCCGATAGGAACAGGCGGCCCGGTGCATGACTGTAACTGGGAGAGAGGTGGGTGAGAGGGTCAATCCCCTCTGATAGGAACAGGCTTCCCGGTGTCTGACTGTAACTGGGGGAGAGGTGGGTGAGAGGGTTAATCCCCTCCAATAGGAACAGGCTGCCCGGTGTCTGACTGTAGCTGGGAGAGAGTGGGGTGAGGGGGTTAATCCCCTCCGATAGGAACAGGCTGCCCGGTGTCTGACTGTAACTGGAAGAGAGGCGGGTGAGGGGGTTAATCCCCTCCGATAGGAACAGGCTGCCCGGTGTCTGACTGTAACTGGGAGAGAGGCGGGGTGAGGGGGTTAATCCCCTCCGATAGGAACAGGCTGCCCGGTGTCTGTCTGTAACTGGAAGAGAGGTGGGTGGAAAGGATTAATCCCCTCTGATAGGAACAGGCTGCCCGGTGTCTGACTGTAACCGGGAGAGAGGTGGGTGAGGGGGTAATCCCCTCCGATAGGAACAGCTGCCCGGTGTCTGACTGTAACTGGGAGAGAGGCGGGTGAGGGGGTTAATCCCCTCCGATAGGAACAGGCTGCCCGGTGTCTGTCTGTAACTGGAAGAGAGGTGGGTGAAAGGATTAATCCCCTCTGATAGGAACAGGCTGCCTGGTGTCTGACTGTAACCGGGAGAGAGGTGGGTGAGAGGGTAATCCCCTCCAATAGGAACAGGCTGCCCAGTCTCTGACTGTAACTGGGAGAGAGGTGGGTGAGAGGGTTAATCCCCTCCGATAGGAACAGGCTGCCCAGTGTCTGACTGTAACTGGGAGAGAGGTGGGTGAGAGGGTTAATCCCCTCTGATAGGAACAGGATGCCCGGTGTCTGACTGTAACTGGGAGAGAGGTGGGTGAGGGGGTTAATCTCCTCCGATAGGAACAGGCTGCCCGGTGTCTGACTGTAACCGGGAGAGAGGTGGGTGAGAGGGTTAATCTCCTCCGACAAGAACAGGCTGCCCTGCGTCTGACTGTAACTGGTTTAGAGGCTGGTGAGAGGGTTAATCTCCTCCGATAGGAACAGGAGTTTGACTGAAACTGGGAGTGGCGTAGGAATGGTTGCTAAATTTGCTGATGACACAAAGATAGGTAGGAAATTAAGCTGTGGGGAGAACGTTAGGAGGCTACAATGTGACACAGATAGGTTAAGCAAGTGGGCAAAGATCTGGCAAATGGAGTATCATGTGGGTAAAATGTAAAATTGTCCATTTTGGCAGGAAGAATAAAAAAGAAGCATATTATCCCAAATGGTGAGAGATTGCAGTGCTCTGAGGTGCAGAGGGATCTGGGTGTCCCTAGTGCATGAATCACAAAAGGTTAGTGTGCAGGGACAGCAGGTAATTAGCAAAGCGAACAGAATAATTTATTGTGAGGGGAATTGAATACAAAAGTAGGGAGGTTAAGCTTCAGTTATACAGGGTATTGGTGGGACCACATCTGGAGCGCTGTGTACAGCACTGGTCACCTTATCTAAGGAAGGATGTCAATGCTTTGGAAGCCGTTCAGAGAAGGTTGACCAGACTCACACCAGGGATGGGCAGCCTGTCTTATGTGGGAAGGTTGGACAGGCCGGGCTTGTATCCGCTGGAGTTTAGGAGAGTGAGAGGCGACTCGATTGAAACCTTTAAGATCCTGAGGGGGTCTTGACAGGGTGGATGTGGAGAGGATGTTTCCTCTTGTGGGAGAATCTAGAACGAGGTGGGTGGGGGGGGTCACAGTTTAAAAATAAGGGGGTCGCCCATTTAGGACGGAGACGAGGAGAAATTATTTCTCTCCGAGGGCGGTGAGTCTTTGGAAATCTCTTCCTCGAAAGGCGGTGGGAGCAGAGTCTTGGAATATTTCTAAGGCAGAGGTGGATGAATTCTTTATACGCAAGGCGGGGGTGAAAAGTTATCGGGAGGAGGCAGGAATATGGGGTTGAGGTTAAAATCAGGTCAGCCATGATGATATTGGATGGTGGAACAGGCTGGAGGGGCCGAGTGGCCTTCTCCTGCTTATATTCATATGTTCGTACAAATGATTGCTTAATCGCTTCTGATAGGAACAGGTGTCTGGCTAACTGGGACAGATACTGAGAGACACCAGTCAGTGTACAGATATCTCCCTGAGAGAGAGGGGACTGAGGGGACACCGGTCAGTGTACAGATATCTCCCTGAGAGAGAGGGACTGAGAGACACCAGTCAGTGTACAGATAACTCCCTGAGAGAGAGAGGACTGAGAGACAGCAGTCAGTGTACAGATACCTCCTTGAGGGAGAGGGGACTGAGAGACACCAGTCAGTGTACAGATACCTCCCTGAGAGAGAGGGGACTGAGAGACACCAGTCAGTGTACAGATATCTCCCTGAGAGAGGGGGGACTGAGAGACACCAGTCAGTGTACAGATATCTCCCTGAGAGAGAGAGGGGACTGAGAGACACCAGTCAGTGTACAGATATCTCCCTGAGAGAGAGAGGGGACTGAGAGACACCAGTCAGTGTACAGATATCTCCCTGAGAGAGAGAGAGGGGACTGAGAGACACCAGTCAGTGTACAGATACCTCCCTGAGGGAGAGGGGTCTGAGAGACACCAGTCAGTGTACAGATATCTCCCTGAGAGAGAGAGAGGGGACTGAGAGACACCAGTCAGTGTACAGATATCTCCCTGAGAGAGAGGGGACTGAGAGACACCAGTCAGTGTACAGATACCTCCCTGAGGGAGAGGGGACTGAGAGACACGAGTCAGCGTACAGATATCTCCCTGAGGGAGAGGGGACTGAGAGGCACTAGTCAGTGTACAGATATCTCCCTGAGAGAGAGGGGACTGAGAGACACCAGTCAGTGTACAGATATCTCCCTGAGAGAGAGGGGACTGAGAGACACCAGTCAGTGTACAGATATCTCCCTGAGGGAGAGAGAGGGGACTGAGAGACACCAGTCAGTGTACAGATATCTCCCTGAGGGAGAGGGGACTGAGCGACACCAGTCAGTGTACAGATATCTCCCTGAGGGAGAGAGAGGGAACTGAGAGACACCAGTCAGTGTACAGATATCTCCCTGAGGGAGAGGGGACTGAGAGACACCAGTCAGTGTACAGATATCTCCCTGAGAGAGAGAGGGGACTGAGAGACACCAGTCAGCGTACAGATATCTCCCTGAGAGAGAGGGGACTGAGAGACACCAGTCAGTGTACAGATATCTCCCTGAGGGAGAGGGGACTGAGAGACACCAGTCAGTGTACAGATATCTCCCTGAGAGAGAGGGGTTTGAGAGACACCAGTCAGTGTACAGATATCGCCCTGAGAGAGAGGGGACTGAGAGACACCAGTCAGTGTACAGATATCTCCCTGAGAGAGAGGGGACTGAGAGACACCAGTCAGTGTACAGATATCTCTCACGATAAACTCTGCAGACATAGACATTAATAGTAAGTGTGAGCCATCTCTCTCTAATTCGGCTTCCTCGCTGACTTGTGTTTGGAAATTGGGACGCGCTGAATGAAGAATTAAGACCTGCCTATTTAAAGCAGCTCCTGTTGTTCTAGTTTGTTCCAAAAGTCATGAGGACTGAAAGGCAACACTGCTATTTAATCCAGTCTCCGGCTCCCTGGTGCCGTTCTCTTTAAGTTCACTACAACCACAGCAATCTGCTTCCAACTTATCACGTCACTCGATGCAGGGGGGTCAAAACTCATCTAGACAGCAGCTTCAAAGCAGGATAACAAGAAACAAATACTCCTTCCCGTTCACTCCCACCGTACACAATTCCAATGGACCCAAAACCCTTCCCATTCACTCCCACTGTACACAATCCCAATGGACCCAAACCCCTTCCCATTCACTCCCACTGTACACAATCCCAATGGACCCAAACACCTTCCCGTTCACTCCCGCTGTACACAATCCCAATGGACCCAAACCCCTTCCCGTTCACTCCCACTGTACACAATCCCAATGGACCCAAACCCCTTCCCATTCACTCCCACTGTACACAATCCCAATGGACCCAAACCCCTTCGCATTCACTCCCACTGTACACAATCCCAATGGATCCAAACCCCTTCCCGTTCACTCCCACTGTACACAATCCCAATGGACCCAAACCCCTTCCCATTCACTCCCACTGTACACAATCCCAATGGACCCAAACCCCTTTGCATTCACTCCCACTGTACACAATCCCAATGGATCCAAACCCCTTCCCATTCACTCCCACTGTACACAATCCCAATAGACCCAAACCCCTTTCCTTTCACTCCCACTGTACACAATCCCGATGGACCCAAACCCCTTCCCTTTCACTCCCACTGTACACAATCCCGATGCACCCAAACCCCTTCCCATTCACTCCCACTGTACACAATCCCAATGGACCCAAACCCCTTTGCATTCACTCCCACTGTACACAATCCCAATGGATCCAAACCCCTTCCCATTCACTCCCACTGTACACAATCCCAATAGACCCAAACCCCTTTCCTTTCACTCCCACTGTACACAATCCCGATGGGCCCAAACCCCTTCCCTTTCACTCCCACTGTACACAATCCCGATGGACCCAAACCCCTTCCCATTCACTCCCACTGTACACAATCCTGATGGATCCAAACCCCTTCCCATTCACTCCCACTGTACACAATCCCGATGGATCCAAACCCCTTCCCTTTAACTCCCACTGTACACAATCCCAATGGACCCAAACCCCTTCCCGTTCACTCCCACTGTACACAATCCAAATGGACCCAAACCCCTTCCCATTCACTCCCACTGTACACAATCCCGATGGACCCAAACCCCTTCCCATTCACTCCCACTGTACACAATCCCAATGGACCCAAACCCCTTCCCGTTCACTCCCACTGTACACAATCCCAATGGACCCAAACCCCTTCCCGTTCACTCCCACTGTACACAATCCAAATGGACCCAAACCCCTTCCCATTCACTCCCACTGTACACAATCCCGATGGACCCAAACCCCTTCCCATTCACTCCCACTGTACACAATCCCAATGGACCCAAACCCCTTCCCATTCACTCCCACTGTACACAATCCCAATGGACCCAAACCCCCTTCCCATTCACTCCTACTGTATCCAGGCCGGGTGCAGCCAGACCCCTCTGCTATTGCTGCTGCTGTGTTTTTTTTTCCCTCAGTCCCTGTGGTTCTCTCAAGAAATGATTTTCTTCCTTTTTTGTTTGTGTGCAGATTGCAGCAGCCTGAGCTACCATGGCAACTGAGCTCCAGGAGATCCAGATCACCGAAGCCAAGCCGCTCCTGCCCAGCCAGGACCAGGCGAAGGTGAGAGACTCTCCCATCGTGTGATCACGATCCGAATCCTCGCCTCCCTCAGCTCTCCTGGCGTCACTTCCCTCACCTCTTTATGGGGGTCTGTACACCCTATCCCCAACCCCTTCCTTTACCTCAGCCAACCCCCCCCCCCCGGCTCGTGTTTTGGCTGGCTGTTCGACTTTTTGGGGCCTCGCCAATTCGGGCCCACAGCCGTCTGCCTGCACTGCGCTCTTCATCCGGGGTCACCGAATTCCTTGGTTAGGTGCCGACGTCTTTACTGGTACCTCCCCCTCCCCCACCCCCCCACCCCCCCACTGCGCCCCCTGCAGGGTTGTGGGTGGCTGAGGCTGTCAGTGGCATCTCATTCCCCCTCTAGCTCCCCTCCCTGGGTGGGGATCAGCTCAAAAAAATCAAGCCTGGGGCCGAAACCTGTGCGCTCGCTACTCCTGGTCTGCGGCTCTGGACATTCCTCTTGCAGGGGCGGCTTGTTGGGGGGGGTGGGGGGGGGGAAGGCGGCGGGGGGGGTTGGCGGAGGGGTGGGGGGGCGGGGTGGGGGGCGCGGAGGCAGTGGGAGGGTCTGGAGTCACGCGTAGGCCCGACCAGGGTAAGGACGGCAGATTAACCCCTTCCCTAAAGGGGGGAACATTCGTGAACCAGATGGGGATTTTTTTAATGACCATCGATGACGGATGTCACGGTCCCTGTGACTGAAACTGGCTTCCTAATTCCGGATTTTATTCAACGAATTTAAATTCCATCCGGCTGCTCTGCGGGTGGGATTTGAACCCATATTGCCGCCCCCGCCACCTCCCCCCTCCCCCCCCGCCCCCCCCACCCTCCCCACCAACCACCACCCCCCCCAAGAGCATTCGCCCGGGGCCTCTGGGGCTACTCGTCCACTGGCATAGCCCTGGGCCCCCATCTCCTCTGGAGCTAAGAGTCCTGGGTGTTGGGGATGGTGCCTGGGGTTGGGGGTGGGTGGGTGGTGGGGTACGGGGATTGTTGGGGGGTGGGCAATTCGACTGGGTCCGTCACACAGGCTGACGCACGGTGCAATTCGGACAGGCGCTCGAAGGTGCTGACAATTCGCTCCCCCCCACCCCGCCACCGACTTTTCGCATCAATGCGCGGGGGGTGGGGGGGGTCTTTGGCGGAGAGCCGGTCACACCGGGGAGGCGGACAGGCAGGGCAGGATTTTCAGAGAAGCCTCTGGAGCAACACGAGCTGAGAGAGGCAAGATCCCGAGGAGGCTGGAAGCTCGCCTCGCGTTGTTAGGCAACCGTGCTGAAGGGTGATGAAGGGGAAAATGCAGCCAGAAGCGAGAATAAGAGGACTTGAAAGGAAAGCCAAGAGCAGCATTGAACCCAGCTGCGAAAGCTGTGTGAAGAAGTAAAAAACACAACACAGGGACACAAAGCAAGCATTAAGGGCTTTAAAAAAGGCAGTGCGCTGGGGGGGTAGGGGGGAAGTGGTGAAAATAGCAAAACACTTGCGAGGAACCTCAAGGTGAACAGCGAAAGGTCTTTTAGAAATGCTGTGGGTGCAAGAGCAGGTCCAAGGCTGGGAATCCTGCGGCGAGTAACTCCCCCCAACCGCCCCCAACAAAAGCCTGTCCACCATCTACGAGGTAGCAAGTCAGGAGTGCGATGGGATACTCTCCCCCACCACTTGCCTGGATGAGTGCGGCTCCCACAACACTCGAGGAGCTCGACACCGTCCAGGACAAAGCAGCCCCCGCTCGATCGGCACCCCATCCACCAAACATTCACTCCCTCCACCACCGACGCACAGCGGCAGTGTGTGTGTACCGTCTACAAGATGCACTGCAGCAACTCGCCGAGGCTCCTTCGACAGCACCTTCCAAACCCACGACCGCTACCACCTAGAAGGACGAGGGCAGCAGACGCATGGGGAACACCACCACCTGGAAGTTCCCCCTCTGAGCCACACCTACCATCCCGACTTGGAAATGTACCGGCCGTTCCCTCACTGTCGCTGGGTCAAAATCCTGGAGCTCCCGCCCTATCACCAGGGCCAGGGAGAGATTTCATGGGCCCTGATGCTTCTCCTGTTCCCAAGCTCCTTATCCCTACGTCCCATTTAACCCTCTCCATTACGTCCGTCAGGTGCCCGGAATTGGGAACCATAGTCACAATGGGTTCGAACCATATAGGTTTAGCCAAACGCCTTGGCTCTTGTACTCTGTGCCTCTATTTACAGAACCAATCAAAGGACAGGTTTCAGTCTACAACCACAGTATTGTCAGACAATTATACACAACTTGTTCGCTGATATCATGCAACAAGTTCTGCTGCTTTGAAACCTGGCCCTGATAATAACCAGATAGCAACATCCAAAAGATGTGAACCTCAGATGCACCGCAAACAACAATCCCATGTAAACATGAGAATACCTTGATTTAACGGTGACGTGCTCGATTGGCGCACGATCCTGGTTTCGTTTCCAAGTTTAAAAATTGCAAAACCTTCCAGTAAATTAGGACCAACCAACTGCCCTGCAAAAAAGTGCTATTTCTATCCACTCAAGTGGTCTTTGTTAGCCGAAAATTAAGACTTTGCATGGAGTACCTCTTAAATATTTTCCCAATTTAAATTGAAATTAACCATGCTTAGATATGCCCAGCATGGAGCATATCACAGGAGAGCAATGTACAACAAAAGCTGGAAATCTGAAATATAAACAGAAAATTCTGGAAATACTCAGTGGGCCAGGCAGCATCTGTGGAGAGAGAAACATAGTCAATGCTTCAGGTCCACAATGGACTCTGGTTCTACCACTGCCCTGCTCTCTCCCCATAGTCCTGTATCAATCCCAAACTAATCCCACTGCCCCCTCCCTCCCGATAGCCCTGTATCAATCCCAAACTAATCTCACTGCCCCGCTCTCTCCCCATAGCCCTGTATCAATCCCAAACTAATCCCACTGTCCCGCTCTCTCCCCATAGCCCTGTATCAATCCCAATCTAATCCCACTACCCCGCTCTCTCCCCATAGCCCTGTATCAATCCCAAACTAGTCCCACTGCCCCACTCCACCCCATAGCCCTGTATCAATCCCAAACTAATCCCACTGCCGCGCACTCTCCCTATAGCCCTATATCAATCCCAAACTAATCCCACTGCCCCACTCTCTCCCCATAGCCCTGCATCAATCCCAAACTAATCCCACTGCCCCGCTCTCTCCCCATAGCCCTGTATCAATCCCAAACTAATCCCACTGCCCCGCTCTCTCCCCATAGCCCTGTATCAATCCCAAACTAATCCCACTGCCCCACTCTCTCCTCATAGCCCTGTATTAATCCCAAACTAATCCCACTGCCCCACTCTCTCCCCATAGCCCTGTATCAATCCCAATCTAATCCCACTGCCCCGCTCTCTCCCCATAGCCCTGTATCAATCCCAAACTAATCCCACTGCCCCGCTCTCTCCCCATAGCCCTGTATTAATCCCAAACTAATCCCACTGCCCCGCTCTCTCCCCCTAGCCCTGTATCAATCCCAATCTAATCCCACTGCCCCGCTCTCTCCCCATAGCCCTGTATCAATCCCAAACTAATCCCACTGCCCCACTCTCTCCCCATAGCCCTGCATCAATCCCAAACTAATCCCACTGCCCCACTCTCTCCTCATCGCCCTGTCTTAATCCCAAACTAATCCCACTGCCCCGCTCTCTCCCCATAGCCCTGTATCAATCCCAAACTAATCCCACTGCCCCACTCTCTCCCCATAGCCCTGTATCAATCCCAAACTAATCCCACTGCCCCGCTCTCTCCCCATAACCCTGTATCAATCCCAAACTAATCCCACTGCCCCGCTCTCTCCCCATAGCCCTGTATCAATCCCAAACTAATCCCACTGCCCCTCTCCCTCTACCGAGCACGCTGCTGCTGCTGTTGGCACAACCAGAGGACATGATGTGTGCCCCAGGGTTGAGAGTCTAGGCTGCGGCCTCTTCAGGCACCACCTCAGGTGAAGCCTGGGGCTGGGGTAACCTGGATGGAGGTTTTCTGTCCCCTCCTGGTGAACCTGAAGTACATACCAGACGACGGTGCCTTGGCTGCGATTGGGAAGGGGGGTCAGAGGGCTTATCTCCACTGTAACCTCCTCCAGTCCCCTCGACCCTCCAAGGTCTCCGCGCTCCTCCAAACCCGGCCTCTCCCGTCCGTGTCCACATGCGGCAAGACCTGGACGATATCCAGGCTGCGGGCCTGACACGTGGCAAGTAACATTCGCGCCACACAGGTGTCAGGCAATGACCATCTCCAACAAGAGAGAATCTAACCATCGCCCCTTGATGTTCAATGGGCATTAACATCACTGAATCCCCCACTATCAACATCCTGGGGGTTACCATTGACCAGAGACTGAACTGGACCAGCCATATAAATACTGAGGCTACAAGGGCAGGTCTGAGGCTGGGAATCCTGCGGAGAGTCACTCACCTCCTGACTCCCCCCGCAAAGCCTGTCCACCATCTACAAGGCACAAGTCAGGAGTGTGATGGGACACTCCCCCCACTTGCCTGGATGAGTGCGGCTCCCACAACACTCGATAAGCTCGACACCATCCAGGACAAAGCAGCCCCTGCTCGATCGGCACCCCATCCACCAACATTCACTCCCTCCACCACCGACGCACAGTGGCAGCAGTGTGTGTACCATCTACAAGATGCACTGCAGCAACTCACCGAGGCTCCTTCGACAGCACCTTCCAAACCCACGGCCGCTACAATCTAGAAGGACGAGGGCAGCAGACGCACGGGGAACACCACCACCTGGAAGTTCCCCTCCGAGCCACACTTGCCATCCCGACTTGGGAATATATCGGCCGTTCCTTCACTGTCGCTGGGTCAAAATCCTAGGAACTCCCTCCCTAACAGCACGGTGGGTGTACCTACACCACAGGGGACTGCAGCGGCTCAAGGAGCGGCTCACCCACCACCACCTTCTCAAGGGGGCAATTTGGGGGTGGGGCAATAAATGCTGGGCCTGGCCCAGCGAGGCCACAAACAATTGTAGAAAGAACACGATGTAGGATTTTGAGTGACCATTCGGCCCCTCCAGCTCTGCTTGCCCATTCAGTACGATTCGTGGCTGACCATCTACCTCAACTCCACCTTGCCATTGCGTCCCCATACCCCTCGGTTCCCTTGGAGTCCATCAACCTATTGGCCTCAGATTTGGACATGGCAGCACGTCCACAACCCCCAAGGGCTGGGACAAATCCAAAGATCCCCAACTCCCTGAGCCTTCACGCGCTCTGGCAGGTCACAGCGCCCGGTGGGGTCGAGGGAGCTAAGGCGCAGGGCGGCCACCGAATGGCAGAAGGGGGCTCAAGCGGCTGAATGGCCTCTTCCTGCTCCCGTGACCGCCGGTCTTGTGATGCAGGACTAATGTGTTGGGGTGGGGCGTTGGGGTGGGGTGTTGGGGTGGGGTGTTGGGGTGAGGGTGTTGGGGTGAGGGTGTTGGGGTGAGGGTGTTGGGGTGGGGACGTTGGGTGTTGGGGTGGGGGCGTTGGGTGTTGGGGTGGGGGCGTTGGGTGTTGGGATGGGGGTGTTAGGATGGGGGCGTTGGGTTTTGGGGTGGGACGTTGGGTGTTGGGGTGGGGCATTGGGTGTTGGGGTGGGGGCGTTGGTTGTTGGGGTGGGGGTGTTAGGATGGGGGCGTTGGGTGTTGGGGTGGGACGTTGGGTGTTGGGGTGGGGCGTTGGGTGTTGGGGTGGGGGTGTTGGTTGTTGGGGTGGGGGTGTTAGGATGGGGGCGTTGGGTGTTGGGGTGGGACGTTGGGTGTTGGGGTGGGCGTTGGGTGTTGGGGTGGGGGTGTTGGTTGTTGGGGTGGGGCGTTAGGTGTTGGGGGGGTGTTGGGGGGGCGTTGGGTGTTGGGGTGGGGCGTTGGGTGTTGGGGTGGGGGCGTTGGGTGTTGGGGTGGGGGCGTTGGGGTGGTGCTTTGGGTGTTGGGGTGGGGGTGTTGGGTGTTGGGGTGGGGCGTTGGGTGTTGGGGTGGGGGCGTTGGGTGTTGGGGTGGGGGCGTTGGGGTGGTGCTTTGGGTGTTGGGGTGGGGGTGTTGAGTGGGGGCGTTGGGTGTTGGGGGAGTGTGTTGGGTGTGGGGGTGGGGGCGTTGGGTGTTGGGGTGGGACATTGGATGTTGTGGGGGTGTGTGGTCTCTCACCAAGCGGTCAGTGTGGTGGTGATCGGTTGGTCAGTTCTGGGAGTGTGCGCTGTCATTGGACTGGAGTTGACCTCTATCTCTCTCTCTCTCTCTCTCTCTCTCTCCCCCCCGCCCCCCCCACCGTTCTGTTTGCTCTCCCAGGAAGCTACCATTGCTGCCACCATCCTTCTGGATCATGGTCAGGTGAGTCTCCTCTTTAACTCTAGTCCGGCTGCCATGTCGGGCGCTGTCCCCTCACACCCAGGGCACTGGGATTCTGGAGCTGGTCTCAATCCAGAGCCCTCAAGATGTTTTTATCATATCCCTCACCCTCTCTCCCTCCATCTGCTCCCTCTCCTTCCTGTCCCCTCACCCTCTCTCTCTCTCTCTCAACCTTCTTCTGCCTCAATCTCACTCTCTCTCTTCCCCTTCATCCTCTGCCTCCATCCCTCTCTCTGCCCTTATTGCCCCCTCTCTCTCCTTTGTCTATCTCTCTCTCTCTCCCCCCTTGTCTCTCTCTCTCTCCTCATTTCTCTTTCACTCTCCCCCCTCCTTTCTCTCTCTCTTTCTCCTTTCTCTCTCTCTCTCTCTCTCTCTCTCTCTCTCCTTTCCTTTGTGTGTCTCTCTCTTTCCTCTCTCTCATTTCCTTTGCCTCTCTCTCTCCTTTCATTTGTGTCTCTCTCTCTCTTTCCTTTGTGTGTGTGTCTCTCTCTCCTTTCTTTGTCTCTGTCTCTCTCTTTTCCTTTATTTCTCTCTCTTCTTGCTCTCTCTCTCTCTCTCTCTCCTTTCTCCTTCTTTCTCTCTCTCCCTCATTCCCAGGTCTTTCCCTCTTACTCTCCACTTCCTCCTGTCTCTCCCCCTCCCCCTTCCCTCCCTAGTTTCTCTCTTTCCCTGATCTCCCCTCCTTCCTTTCTCTCTCTCTCTCTCTCTCTCTCTCTCTTTCTCTCTCTCACTTTCTCTCATTCCTTATCTCCAACCTCTGGTTCCCTCTTTTTTTCTCTCTCTCCACATCCTTCCCTTCCTCTGCCCCTCCCCTTCGTTCCTCCGTCCACTCTCTCTCTCCCCCTCATTCCTCCGTCCACTCTCTTTCTCTCTCTCCCCCTCATTCCTCTGTCCACTCTCTTTCTCTCTCTCCCCTTCATTCCTCCATCCACTGTCTCACTTGCTCTCTCTCTCTCCTCTCTCATTCCTCCATCTACTCTCTCGCTCTCTCTCTCTTCTCTCGTTCCTCAATCCACTCTCTCGCTCTCTCTCCCCTCTCATTCCTCCTCCATTATCTCTCTCTCTCCCCCTCGCTCCTCCATCCACTCTCTCACTCTGTCTCTCTCTCCCCCATTCCTCCACCACTCTCTCTCTCTCTCTCCCTTCTCATTCCTCCATCTACCCTCTCGCTCTCTCTCTCTCTCTCTCCCCTCTCATTCCTCCATCCACACTCTCTCTCTCTCTCTCTCTCTCCCTCTCATTCTTCCATCCACTCTCTCTCGCTCTCTCTCTCTCTCCCTCTCATTCCTCCTCCACTATCTCTCTCTCTCTCCCCTCTTATTCCTCCATCCACTCTCTCTCTCGCTCTCTCTCTCTCATTCCTCCTCCACTCTCTCTCTCTCTCTCTCTCTCATTCCTCCATCCACTCTCTCTCTCCCTCTCTCTCTCTCTCCCTCTCATTCCTCCATCCACTCTCTATCCCACTCTCTCTCTCTCTCTCCCCTCTCATTCCTCCATCCACTCTCTATCCCACTCTCTCTCTCTCTCCCCTCTCATTCCTCCATCCACTATCTCTCTCGCTCTCTCTCTCTCTTCTCTCATTCCTCCATTCACTCTCTCTCTCGCTCTCTCTCTCTCTCATTCCTCCATCCACTCTCTCTCCCTTTCTCTCTCTCTCCCCTCTCATTCCTCCATCCACTCTCTCTCGCTCTCTCTCTCTCTCTCATTCCTCCATCCACTCTCTCTCTCGCTCTCTCTCTCTCTCTCATTCCTCCATCCACTCTCTCTCCCTCTCTCTATCTCTCTCTCATTCCTCCATCCCACTCTCTCCCTCTCTCTCTCTCCTTCTCCCCTCTCATTCCTCCATCCACTCTCTCTCTCGCTCTCTCTCTCTCTCTCTCATTCCTCCATCCACTCTCTCTCCCTCTCTCTCTCTCTCTCTCTCCCCTCTCATTCCTCCATCCACTATCTCTCTCGCTCTCTCTCTCTCTTCCTCTCATTCCTCCATTCACTCTCTCTCTCGCTCTCTCTCTCTCTCATTCCTCCATCCACTCTCTCTCCCTTTCTCTCTCTCTCCCCTCTCATTCCTCCATCCACTCTCTCTCGCTCTCTCTCTCTCTCATTCCTCCATCCACTCTCTCTCTCGCTCTCTCTCTCTCTCTCATTCCTCCATCCACTCTCTCTCCCTCTCTCTCTCTCTCTCTCATTCCTCCATCCACTCTCTCTCCCTCTCTCTCTCTCCCTCTCCCCTCTCATTCCTCCATCCACTCTCTCTCTCGCTCTCTCTCTCTCTCTCTCATTCCTCCATCCACTCTCTCTCCCTCTCTCTCTCTCTCTCTCTCCCCTCTCATTCCTCCATCCACTATGTCTCTCTCTCTCTCCCCCTCGCTGCTCCATCAACTCTCTCTCTCTCCCTCTCATTCCTCCATCCACTATCTCTCTCGCTCTCTCTCTCTCCCCTCTCATTCCTCCTCCACTATCTCTCTCCCCCCTCGCTCCTCCATCCACTCCCTCTCGCTCTCTCTCTCTCTCTCATTCCTCCATCCACTCTCTCTCTCTCTCTCTCTCCCTCTCTCATTCCTCCATCCACTCTCTCTCTCTCCCCCCCTCGCTGCTCCATCCACTCTCTCTCTCTTTCTCTCTCTCCCCTCTCATTCCTCCATCCACTCTCTCTCTCCCTCTCTCTCTCATTCCTCCATCCACTCTCTCACTCGCTCTCTCTCTCTCATTCCTCCATCCACTCTCTCTCTCCCTCTCTCTCTCTCTCCCTCTCATTCCTCCATCCACTCTCTATCCCACTCTCTCTCTCTCTCTCCCCTCTCATTCCTCCATCCACTCTCTATCCCACTCTCTCTCTCTCTCCCCTCTCATTCCTCCATCCACTATCTCTCTCGCTCTCTCTCTCTCTTCCTCTCATTCCTCCATTCACTCTCTCTCTCGCTCTCTCTCTCTCTCATTCCTCCATCCACTCTCTCTCCCTTTCTCTCTCTCTCCCCTCTCATTCCTCCATCCACTCTCTCTCGCTCTCTCTCTCTCTCTCATTCCTCCATCCACTCTCTCTCTCGCTCTCTCTCTCTCTCATTCCTCCATCCACTCTCTCTCCCTCTCTCTCTCTCCCTCTCCCCTCTCATTCCTCCATCCACTCTCTCTCTCGCTCTCTCTCTCTCTCATTCCTCCATCCACTCTCTCTCGCTCTCTCTCTCCCTCTCATTCCTCCATCCACTCTCTCTCTCTCTCTCCCTCTCATTCCTCCATCCACTCTCTCTCGCTCTCTCTCTCTCTCTCCCTCTCATTCCTCCATCCGCTCTTCTCTCTCTCTCTCTCCCTCTCATTCCTCCATCCGCTCTCTCGCTCTCTCTCCATCTCTCTCTCTCCCCCCTTATTCCTCCATCTGCTCTCTCTCTCACTCTTTCTCTCCCCTCCCTACTTCCTTCCTCTCTCTCTCTTTCCCTCTCTCTCTCTCTCTCTCTCTCTCTATCCCCGTCACCCACTGTCTCTCCTTCCTTCCCACACAAGGGGTACCAGTGGAAAGTTGGTTCCTCTGAGTGCCGGGGCGGGGCGGGAAGTGTTGGGCGGTGAGGAGGGGGGGTGTGGGGTTGTGTCGGTAGGAGGGGCGGGAAGGGTTGGACGGTGAGGAGGGGGGGTGTGGGGTTGTGTCGGTAGGAGCGGTGGGAAGGGTTGGGCGGTGATGAGGGGGGGTGTGGGGTTGTGTCGGTAGGAGGGGCGGGAAGGGTTGGGCGGTGAGGAGGGGGGGTGTGGGGTTGTGTCGGTAGGAGGGGCGGGAAGTGTTGGACGGTGAGGAGGGGGGGTGTGGGGTTGTGTCGGTAGGAGGGGCGGGAAGGGTTGGGCGGTGAGGAGTGGGTGTGTGGGGTTGTGTCGGTAGGAGGGGTGGGAAGGGTTGGGCGGTGAGGAGGGGGGGTTGTGTCGGTAGGAGGGGCGGGAAGGGTTGGGCGGTGAAGTGGGGGGATGTGGGGTTGTGTCGGTAGGAGGGGCGGGAAGGGTTGGACGGTGAGGAGGGGGGGTGTGGGGTTGTGTCGGTAGGAGGAGCGGGAAGGGTTGGGCGGTGAGGAGGGGGGGTTGTGTCGGTAGGAGGGG
>NW_027600335.1:0-15832 GCF_964194155.1 Cetorhinus maximus | reverse complement strand
TCTGGGAGAGGGCATTACATGGACAATGGGAGATCTATCAGTGGGTCGGGAGAGTGGATCACACGGTCACTGGGTGATGGGTCAGTGTCCGGGAGAGGGGATCACATGGTCACTGGGTGATGGATCAGTGTGGGAGAGTGGATCACACGGTCACTGGGTGATGGGTCAGTGTCCGGGAGAGGGGATCACACGGTCACTGGGTGATGGGTCAGTGTCCGGGAGAGGGGATCACACGGTCACTGGGTGATGGGTCAGTGTCCGGGAGAGGGGATCACACGGTCACTGGGTGATGGGTCAGTGTCCGGGAGAGGGGATCACACGGTCACTGGGTGATGGGTCAGTGTCCGGGAGAGGGGATCACACGGTCACTGGGTGATGGGTCAGTGTCCGGGAGAGGGGATCACACGGTCACTGGGTGATGGGTCAGTGTCCGGGAGAGTGGATCACACGGTCACTGGGTGATGGGTCAGTGTCCGGGAGAGGGGATCACACGGTCACTGGGTGATGGGTCAGTGTCCGGGAGAGGGGATCACACGGTCACTGGGTGATGGGTCAGTGTCCGGGAGAGTGGATCACACGGTCACTGGGTGATGGGTCAGTGTCCGGGAGAGGGGATCACACGGTCACTGGGTGATGGGTCAGTGTCCGGGAGAGGGGATCACACGGTCACTGGGTGATGGGTCAGTGTCCGGGAGAGGGGGATCACACGGTCACTGGGTGATGGGTCAGTGTCCGGGAGAGGGGGATCACACGGTCACTGGGTGATGGGTCAGTGTCCGGGAGAGGGGGTCACACGGTCACTGGGTGATGGGTCAGTGTCCGGGAGAGGGGATCACACGGTCACTGGGTGATGGGTCAGTGTCCGGGAGAGGGGATCACACGGTCACTGGGTGATGGGTCAGTGTCCGGGAGAGTGGATCACACGGTCACTGGGTGATGGGTCAGTGTCCGGGAGAGTGGATCACACGGTCACTGGGTGATGGGTCAGTGTCCGGGAGAGTGGATCACACGGTCACTGGGTGATGGGTCAGTGTCCGGGAGAGGGGATCACACGGTCACTGGGTGATGGGTCAGTGTCCGGGAGAGGGGATCACACGGTCACTGGGTGATGGGTCAGTGTCCGGGAGAGGGGATCACACGGTCACTGGGTGATGGGTCAGTGTCCGGGAGAGGGGATCACACGGTCACTGGGTGATGGGTCAGTGTCCGGGAGAGGGGATCACACGGTCACTGGGTGATGGGTCAGTGTCCGGGAGAGTGGATCACACGGTCACTGGGTGATGGGTCAGTGTCCGGGAGAGGGGATCACACGGTCACTGGGTGATGGGTCAGTGTCCGGGAGAGTGGATCACACGGTCACTGGGTGATGGGTCAGTGTCCGGGAGAGTGGATCACACGGTACTGGGTGATGGGTCAGTGTCCGGGAGAGGGGATCACACGGTCACTGGGTGATGGGTCAGTGTCCGGGAGAGGGGATCACACGGTCACTGGGTGATGGGTCAGTGTCCGGGAGAGGGGATCACACGGTCACTGGGTGATGGGTCAGTGTCCGGGAGAGGGGATCACACGGTCACTGGGTGATGGGTCAGTGTCCGGGAGAGGGGATCACACGGTCACTGGGTGATGGGTCAGTGTCCGGGAGAGGGATCACACGGTCACTGGGTGATGGGTCAGTGTCCGGGAGAGGGGATCACACGGTCACTGGGTGATGGGTCAGTGTCCGGGAGAGTGGATCACACGGTCACTGGGTGATGGGTCAGTGTCCGGGAGAGGGGATCACACGGTCACTGGGTGATGGGTCAGTGTCCGGGAGAGGGGATCACACGGTCACTGGGTGATGGGTCAGTGTCCGGGAGAGGGGATCACACGGTCACTGGGTGATGGGTCAGTGTCCGGGAGAGTGGATCACACGGTCACTGGGTGATGGGTCAGTGTCCGGGAGAGTGGATCACACGGTCACTGGGTGATGGGTCAGTGTCCGGGAGAGGGGATCACACGGTCACTGGGTGATGGGTCAGTGTCCGGGAGAATGGATCACACGGTCACTGGGTGATGGGTCAGTGTCCGGGAGAATGGATCACACGGTCACTGGGTGATGGGTCAGTGTCCGGGAGAGTGGATCACACGGTCACTGGGTGATGGGTCAGTGTCCGGGAGAGTGGATCACACGGTCACTGGGTGATGGGTCAGTGTCCGGGAGAGGGGATCACACGGTCACTGGGTGATGGGTCAGTGTCCGGGAGAGGGGATCACACGGTCACTGGGTGATGGGTCAGTGTCCGGGAGAGGGGATCACACGGTCACTGGGTCAGTGTCCGGGAGAGGGGATCACACGGTCACTGGGTCAGTGTCCGGGAGAGGGGATCACACGGTCACTGGGTGATGGGTCAGTGTCCGGGAGAGGGGATCACACGGTCACTGGGTGATGGGTCAGTGTCCGGGAGAGTGGATCACACGGTCACTGGGTGATGGGTCAGTGTCCGGGAGAGGGGATCACACGGTCACTGGGTGAAGGGTCAGTGTCCGGGAGAGTGGATCACACGGTCACTGGGTGATGGGTCAGTGTCGGGGAGAGTGGATCGCACGGTCACTGGGTGATGGGTCAGTGTCCGGGAGAGTGGATCGCACGGTCTCTGGGTGATGGGTCAGTGTCCGGGAGAGGGGATCGCACGGTCACTGGGTGATGGGTCAGTGTCCGGGAGAGGGGATCACACGGTCACTGGGTGATGGGTCAGTGTCCGGGAGAGGGGATCACATGGTCACTGGGTGATGGGTCAGTGTCCGGGAGAGGGGATCACACGGTCACTGGGTAATGGGTCAGTCTCCAGGAGAGGGGATCGCACGGTCACTGGGTGATGGGTTAGTGTTTGGCAGAGGGGATCACACGGTCTCTGGGTGATGGGTCAGTGTCCGGGAGAGGTGATCACACGGTCACTGGGGAAGGGTCAGTGTCCGGGAGAGTGGATCACACGGTCACTGGGTGATGGGTCAGTGTCCGGGAGAGGGGATCACACGGTCACTGGGTGATGGGTCAGTGTCCAGGAGAGGGGATCACACGGTCACTGGGTGATGGTCAGTATCTGGTAGAGTGGATCACACGGTCACTGGGTGATGGGTCAGTGTCCGGGAGAGGGGATCACACGGTCACTGGGTAATGGGTCAGTGTCTGGGGGAGTGGATCACACGGTCTCTGGGTGATGGGTCAGTGTCCGGGAGAGGGGATCACACGGTCACTGGGTAATGGGTCAGTGTCTGGGAGAGGGGATCACACGGTCACTGGGTGCTGGGTCAGTGTCTGGGAGAGGGGATCACACGGTCACTGGGTGATGGGTCAGTGTCTGGGAGAGGGGATCACACGGTCACTGGGTGATGGGTCAGTGTCCGGGAGAGGGGATCACACGGTCACTGGGTGATGGGTCAGTGTCCGGGAGAGTGGATCACACGGTCACTGGGTGATGGGTCAGTATCCGGGAGAGGGGATCACACGGTCACTGGGTGATGGGTCAGTGTCTGGGGGAGTAGATCACGCGATCTCTGGGTGATCCACTAGTGATCTGTCCGTATCCGGTCACTCAGTGCCTCCTGTTTTTCAGGGTAATGATGATCTGTACGATGACCCCTACTCCGGAGAGATCGACCCTCAGCCTCCATCTTCCTCGTCCTCCTCGTCTGCTGCCCGGCGTAGAGCTCATTACCGTAACCGGGAGCACTTTGCAACGATCCGGACAGCCTCCCTGGTGAGAGGACTGACCCTGGACTTCAATCCCCACCCCACCCGGCTCTGCTCCCCTGCTCTCTCCCATCCCCTCCGCTCCCCCGCTCTCTACCATCCCCTCTGCTCCCGCGCTCTCTCCCATCCCCTCTGCTCCCCCGCCCTCTCCCATTCCCCCTCCGCTTCCCCGCTCTCTCCCATTCCCCCTCCGCTCCCCCGCCCTCTCCCATTCTTCCCCCGCTCCCCCGCTCTCTCCCATTCCCCCTCTGCTCTCTCCCATTCCCCCTCTGCTCTCTCCCATTCCCCCTCCGCTCCTCCGCTCTCTCCCATTCCCCCTCCGCTCACCCCCTCCTCTGCTCCCCCACTGTCTCCCATTCCCCCTCCGCTCACCTGCTCTCTCCCATTCTCCCTCCGCTCTCTACCTCCTCTGTTCCCCGCTATGTCCCATCCCCCCCACTCCCTCCCACCCCCTTGCTCCGCCGCTCTCTCCCATTTCCCCTCCGCTCACCCCCTCCTCTGCTCCCCCGCTCTCTCCCATTCCCATTCCCCCCGCGCTCTCTCCCATTCCCCCTCCGCTCCCCCGCTCTCTCCCATTCTCTCCCTGCTCTCTCCCATTCTCCCCGCGCTCTCTCCCATTCCCCCTCTGCTCCCCCGCTCTCTCCCATTCTCCCTCCGCTACCCCGCTCTCTCCCATTCCCATTCCCCCCGCGCTCTCTCCCATTCTCCCTCTGCTCCCCGCGCTCTCTCCCATTCTCCCTCCGCTACCCCGCTCTCTCCCATTCCCATTCTCCCCGCGCTCTCTCCCATTCTCCCTCTGCTCCCCGCGCTCTCTCCCATTCTCCCTCCGCTACCCCGCTCTCTCCCATTCCCCCTCCGCTCCCCCACTCTCTCCCATTCTCCCTCTGCTCCCCCGCTCTCTCCCAATCCCCCCCCGCTCTCTCCCATTCCCCCTCCACTCCCCCGCTCTCTCCCATTCCCCCTCCGCTCACCCCCTCCTCTGCTCCCCCACTCTCTCCCATTCCCCCTCCGCTCACCCCCTCCTCTGCTCCCCTGCTCTCTCCCTCCTCTGTTCCCCGCTATGTCCCATCCCCCCCACTCCCGCCCACCCCCTTGCTCCGCCGCTCTCTCCCATTCCCCCTCCGCTCACCCCCTCCTCTGCTCCCCCGCTCTCTCCCATTCCCATTCCCCCCCGCTCTCTCCCAGTCCCGCCCCCGCTCTCTCCCATTCTCCCCCCCGCTCTCTCCCATTCTCCCCCTGCTCCCCCGCTCTCTCCCATTCCCCCCCATACTCTCTCCCATTCCCCCCCCGGCTACCCCGCTCTCTCCCATTCCCCCCCCGCTCTGTCCCATTCCCCCTCTGCTCCCCCGCTCTCTCCCTCGTCTGTCCTGTCTCAATATTCCCATGTTCCCCTCAATGTTTCCTCTTACTCACCCAGAATTCTCACTCCAGCTTCTCTGGAGTATTTTTGTATCCCACTGTTCCCACCTCTCCCTGTCTTGGTATTCCTGTATTCTAGTGTTGCTGTCTCTCCCTGTGTTCCAGTATTCCAGTCTCTCCTCAGTATTCCTGTATCCCGGTGTTCCTGTCTCTCCCCTGTATCCCGGTGTTCCTGTCTCTCCCCTGTATCCCGGTATTCCTGTCTCTCCCCGGTATCCCTGTATCCCGGTGTTCCTGTCTCTCCCCAGTATCCCTGTCTCTCCCCTGTATCCCGGTGTTCCTGTCTCTCCCCGGTATCCCTGTATCCTGGTGTTCCTGTCTCTCCCCTGTATCCCGGTGTTCCTGTCTCTCCCCTGTATCCCGGTGTTCCTGTCTCTCCCCAGTATCACTGTATCCCGGTGTTCCTGTCTCTCCCCGGTATCCCTGTATCCCGGTGTTCCTGTCTCTCCCCTGTATCCCGGTGTTCCTGTCTCTCCCCAGTATCCCTGTATCCCGGTGTTCCTGTCTCTCCCCTGTATCCCGGTGTTCCTGTCTCTCCCCAGTATCCCTGTATCCCATTATCCCTGTCTCTCCCCGTTATCCCTGTATTCTGGTGTTCCTGTCTCTCCCCTGTATCCCGGTGTTCCTGTCTCTCCCCTGTATCCCTGTATCCCGGTGTTCCTGTCTCTCCCCTGTATCCCTGTATTCTGGTGTTCCTGTCTCTCCCCTGTATCCCGGTGTTCCTGTCTCTCCCCTGTATCCCTGTATCCCGGTGTTCCTGTCTCTCCCCTGTATCCCGGTGTTCCTGTCTCTCCCCGGTATCCCTGTATCCCGGTATCCCTGTCTCTCCCCGTTATCCCTGTATCCCGGTGTTCCTGTCTCTCCCCGGTATCCCGGTATCCCTGTCTCTCCCCGTTATCCCTGTATCCCGGTGTTCCTGTCTCTCCCCAGTATCCCTGTCACTCCCCTGTATCCCGGTGTTCCTGTCTCTTCCCTGTATCCCGGTGTTCCTGTCTCTCCCCTGTATCCCGGTGTTCCTGTCTCTCCCCTGTATCCCGGTGTTCCTGTCTCTCCCCGGTATCCCTGTATCCCGGTATCCCTGTCTCTCCCCGTTATCCCTGTATCCCGGTGTTCCTGTCTCTCCCCGGTATCCCGGTGTTCCTGTCTCTCCCCGGTATCCCAGTATCCCGGTATCCCTGTCTCTCCCCGTTATCCCTGTATCCCGGTATCCCTGTCTCTCCCCGTTATCCCTGTATCCCGGTGTTCCTGTCTCTCCCCTGTATCCCGGTGTTCCTGTCTCTCCCCTGTATCCCGGTGTTCCTGTCTCTCCCCGGTATCCCTGTATCCCGGTATCCCTGTCTCTCCCCGTTATCCCTGTATCCCGGTGTTCCTGTCTCTCCCCGGTATCCCGGTGTTCCTGTCTCTCCCCGGTATCCCAGTATCCCGGTATCCCTGTCTCTCCCCGTTATCCCTGTATCCCGGTATCCCTGTCACTCCCCGTTATCCCTGTATCCCGGTGTTCCTGTCTCTCCCCTGTATCCTGGTGTTCCTGTCTCTCCCCTTTATCCCTGTGATCCTGTCTCTCCCCGGTATCCATGTATCCCGGTGTTCCTGTCCCTCCCCGGTATTCCTGTATCCCGGTGTTCCTATCTCTCCTCGGTATCCCCGTATCCCGGTGTTCCTGTCTCTCCTCGGTATCCCGGTGTTCCTGTCTCTCCTCGGTATCCCAGTATCCCGGTGTTCCTGTCTCTCTTCAGTATCCATGTATCCCGGTGTTCCTGTCTCTCCCCTGTATCCCGGTGTTCCTGTCTCTCCCCGGTATCCCTGTATCCCGGTGTTCCTGTCTCTCCCCTGTATCCCGGTGTTCCTGTCTCTCCCCGGTATCCCTGTATCTCGGTGTTCCTGTCTCTCCCCGGTATCCCTGTGTCCCGGTGTTCCTGTCTCTCCCCTGTATCCCGGTGTTCCTGTCTCTCCCCGGTATCCCGGTGTTCCTGTCTCTCCCCGGTATCCCTGTATCCCGGTGTTCCCGTCTCTCTTCAGTATCCATGTATCCCAGTGTTCCTGTCTCTCCCCGGTATCCCTGTATCCCGGTGTTCCTGTCTCTCCCCAGTATCCCTGTATCCCGGTGTTCCTGTCTCTCCCCTGTATCCCGGTGTTCCTGTCTCTCCCCAGTATCCCTGTATCCCGGTGTTCCTGTCTCTCCCCTGTATCCTGGTGTTCCTGTCTCTCCCCTGTATCCCGGTGTTCCTGTCTCTCCCCGGTATCCCTGTATCCCGGTGTTCCTGTCTCTCCCCTGTATCCCGGTGTTCCTGTCTCTCCCCGGTATCCCTGTATCCCGGTGTTCCTGTCTCTCCCCGGTATCCCTGTATCCCGGTGTTCCTGTCTCTTCCCTGTATCCCGGTGTTCCTGTCTCTCCCCGGTATCCCTGTATCCCGGTGTTCCTGTCTCTCCCCTGTATCCCGGTGTTCCTGTCTCTCCCCGGTATCCCTGTATCCCGGTGTTCCTGTCTCTCCCCGGTATCCCTGTATCCCGGTGTTCCTGTCTCTCCCCGGTATCCCTGTATCCCGGTGTTCCTGTCTCTCCCCGGTATCCCGGTGTTCCTGTCTCTCCCCAGTATCCCTGTATCCCGGTGTTCCTGTCTCTCCCCTGTATCCCTGTATCCCGGCGTTCCTGTCTCTCCCCTGTATCCCGGTGTTCCTGTCTCTCCCCGGTATCCCTGTATCCCGGTGTTCCTGTCTCTCCTCGGTATCCCTGTATCCCGGTGTTCTTGTCTCTCCCCGGTATCCCTGTATCCCGGTGTTCCTGTCTCTCCCCGGTATCCCTGTATCCCGGTGTTCCTGTCTCTCCCCGGTATCCCTGTATTCTGGTGTTCCTGTCTCTCCCCTGTATCCCGGTGTTCCTGTCTCTCCCCGGTATCCCTGTATCCCGGTGTTCCTGTCTCTCCCCGGTATCCCTGTATTCTGGTGTTCCTGTCTCTCCCCGGTATCCCTGTATCCCGGTGTTCCTGTCTCTCCCCTGTATCCCTGTATCCCGGTGTTCCTGTCTCTCCCCTGTATCCCTGTATCCCGGTGTTCCTGTCTCTCCCCTGTATCCCGGTGTTCCTGTCTCTCCCCGGTATCCCTGTATCCCGGTGTTCCTGTCTCTCCCCTGTATCCCGGTGTTCCTGTCTCTCCCCTGTATCCAGGTGTTCCTGTCTCTCCCCTGTATCCCGGTGTTCGTGTCTCTCCCCGGTATCCCTGTATCCCGGTATCCCTGTCTCTCCCCGGTATCCCTGTATCCCGGTGTTCCTGTCTCTCCCCTGTATCCCGGTGTTCCTGTCTCTCCCCGGTATCCCTGTATCCCGGTATCCCTGTCTCTCCCCGTTATCCCTGTATCCCGGTGTTCCTGTCTCTCTCCTGTATCCTGGTGTTCCTGTCTCTCCCCTTTATCCCTGTGATCCTGTCTCTCTCCGGTATCCATGTATCCCGGTGTTACTGTCCCTCCCCGGTATTCCTGTATCCCGGTGTTCCTATCTCTCCTCGGTATCCCCGTATCCCGGTGTTCCTGTCTCTCCTCGGTATCCCGGTGTTCCTGTCTCTCCTCAGTATCCCAGTATCCCGGTGTTCCTGAATCTCCCCTGTATCCCGGTGTTCCTGTCTCTCCCCAGTATCCCTGTATCCCGGTGTTCCTGAATCTCCCCTGTATCCCGGTGTTCCTGTCTCTCCCCTGTATCCCTGTATCCCGGTGTTCCTGTCTCTCCTCGGTATCCCTGTATCCCGGTGTTCCTGTCTCTCCCCTGTATCCCGGTGTTCCTGTCTCCCCGGTATCCCTGTATCCCGGTGTTCCTGTCTCCCCGGTATCCTTGTATCCCGGTGTTCCTGTCTCTCCCCTGTATCCCGGTGTTCCTGTCTCTCCCCTGTATCCCGGTGTTCCTGTCTCCCCGGTATCCATGTATCCCGGTGTTCCTGTCCCTCCCCGGTATTCCTGTATCCCGGTGTTCCTGTCTCTCCTCGGTATCCCCGGTATCCCGGTGTTCCTGTCTCTCCCCGGTATCCCGGTGTTCCTGTCTCTCCCCGGTATCCCTGTATCCCGGTGTTCCTGTCTCTCCCCGGTATCCCTGTATCCCGGTGTTCCTGTCTCTCCCCTGTATCCCTGTATCCCGGTGTTCCTGTCTCTCCCCGGTATCCCTGTATCCCGGTGTTCCTGTCTCTCCCCAGTATCCCGGTGTTCCTGTCTCTCCCCGGTACCCCGGTATCCCGGTGTTCCTGTCTCTCCCCTGTATCCCGGTGTTCCTGTCTCTCCCCGGTATCCCTGTATCCCGGTGTTCCTGTCTCTCCCCTGTATCCCTGTATCCTGGTGTTCCTGTCTCTCCCCGGTATCCCTGTATCCCGGTGTTCCTGTCTCTCCCCGGTATCCCTGTATCCCGGTGTTCCTGTCTCTCCCCTGTATCCCGGTGTTCCTGTCTCTCCCCTGTATCCCGGTGTTCCTGTCTCTCCCCTGTATCCCCGTGTTCCTGTCTCTCCCCTTTATCCCTGTGATCCTGTCTCTCCCCGGTATCCATGTATCCTGGTGTTCCTGTCCCTCCCCGGTATTCCTGTATCCCGGTGTTCCTGTCTCTCCTCGTTATCCCGGTGTTCCTGTCTCTCCTCGGTATCCCAGTATCCCAGTGTTCCTGTCTCTCCCCGGTATCCCTGTATCCCGGTGTTCCTGTCTCTCCTCGGTATCCCAGTATCCCAGTGTTCCTGTCTCTCCCCGGTATTCCTGTATCCCGGTGTTCCTGTCTCTCCTCGGTATCCCAGTATCCCGGTGTTCCTGTCTCTCCTCGGTATCCCAGTATCCCAGTGTTCCTGTCTCTCCTCGGTATCCCTGTATCCCGGTGTTCCTGTCTCTCCCCGGTATCTCAGTATCCCAGTGTTCCTGTCTCTCCCCGGTGTCCCGGTGTTCCTGTCTCTCCCCGGTATCCCTGTTTCCCGGTGTTCCTGTCTCTCCCCGGTATCCCAGTATCCCAGTGTTCCTGTCTCTCCCCGGTGTCCCGGTGTTCCTGTCTCTCCCCAGTATCCCTGTATCCCGGTGTTCCTGTCTCTCCTCGGTATCCCAGTATCCCAGTGTTCCTGTCTCTCCCCGGTGTCCCGGTGTTCCTGTCTCTCCCCGGTGTCCCGGTGTTCCTCTCTCTCCCCGGTATCCCTGTATCCCGGTGTTCCTGTCTCTCCCCTGTATCCCGGTGTTCCTGTCTCTCCCCGGTATCCCTGTATCCCGGTGTTCCTGTCTCTCCCCGGTATCCCTGTATCCCCGTGTTCCTGTCTTTCCCCGGTATCCCTGTATTCTGGTGTTCCTGTCTCTCCCCTGTATCCCGGTGTTCCTGTCTCTCCCCTGTATCCCGGTGTTCCTGTCTCTCCCCGGTACCCCGGTATCCCGGTGTTCCTGTCTCTCCCCTGTATCCCGGTGTTCCTGTCTCTCCCCGGTATCCCTGTATCCCGGTGTTCCTGTCTCTCCTCGGTATCCCTGTATCCCGGTGTTCTTGTCTCTCCCCGGTATCCCTGTATCCCGGTGTTCCTGTCTCTCCCCGGTATCCCTGTATCCCGGTGTTCCTGTCTCTCCCCGGTATCCCTGTATTCTGGTGTTCCTGTCTCTCCCCTGTATCCCGGTGTTCCTGTCTCTCCCCGGTATCCCTGTATCCCGGTGTTCCTGTCTCTCCCCGGTATCCCTGTATTCTGGTGTTCCTGTCTCTCCCCGGTATCCCTGTATCCCGGTGTTCCTGTCTCTCCCCTGTATCCCTGTATCCCGGTGTTCCTGTCTCTCCCCTGTATCCCTGTATCCCGGTGTTCCTGTCTCTCCCCTGTATCCCGGTGTTCCTGTCTCTCCCCGGTATCCCTGTATCCCGGTGTTCCTGTCTCTCCCCTGTATCCCGGTGTTCCTGTCTCTCCCCTGTATCCAGGTGTTCCTGTCTCTCCCCTGTATCCCGGTGTTCGTGTCTCTCCCCGGTATCCCTGTATCCCGGTATCCCTGTCTCTCCCCGGTATCCCTGTATCCCGGTGTTCCTGTCTCTCCCCTGTATCCCGGTGTTCCTGTCTCTCCCCGGTATCCCTGTATCCCGGTATCCCTGTCTCTCCCCGTTATCCCTGTATCCCGGTGTTCCTGTCTCTCCCCTGTATCCTGGTGTTCCTGTCTCTCCCCTTTATCCCTGTGATCCTGTCTCTCTCCGGTATCCATGTATCCCGGTGTTACTGTCCCTCCCCGGTATTCCTGTATCCCGGTGTTCCTATCTCTCCTCGGTATCCCCGTATCCCGGTGTTCCTGTCTCTCCTCGGTATCCCGGTGTTCCTGTCTCTCCTCAGTATCCCAGTATCCCGGTGTTCCTGAATCTCCCCTGTATCCCGGTGTTCCTGTCTCTCCCCAGTATCCCTGTATCCCGGTGTTCCTGAATCTCCCCTGTATCCCGGTGTTCCTGTCTCTCCCCTGTATCCCTGTATCCCGGTGTTCCTGTCTCTCCTCGGTATCCCTGTATCCCGGTGTTCCTGAATCTCCCCTGTATCCCGGTGTTCCTGTCTCTCCCCTGTATCCCTGTATCCCGGTGTTCCTGTCTCCCCGGTATCCTTGTATCCCGGTGTTCCTGTCTCTCCCCTGTATCCCGGTGTTCCTGTCTCTCCCCTGTATCCCGGTGTTCCTGTCTCCCCGGTATCCATGTATCCCGGTGTTCCTGTCCCTCCCCGGTATTCCTGTATCCCGGTGTTCCTGTCTCTCCTCGGTATCCCCGGTATCCCGGTGTTCCTGTCTCTCCCCGGTATCCCGGTGTTCCTGTCTCTCCCCTGTATCCCTGTATCCCGGTGTTCCTGTCTCTCCCCGGTATCCCTGTATCCCGGTGTTCCTGTCTCTCCCCAGTATCCCTGTATCCCGGTGTTCCTGTCTCTCCCCTGTATCCCTGTATCCCGGTGTTCCTGTCTCTCCCCGGTATCCCTGTATCCCGGTGTTCCTGTCTCTCCCCAGTATCCCGGTGTTCCTGTCTCTCCCCGGTACCCCGGTATCCCGGTGTTCCTGTCTCTCCCCTGTATCCCGGTGTTCCTGTCTCTCCCCGGTATCCCTGTATCCCGGTGTTCCTGTCTCTCCCCTGTATCCCTGTATCCTGGTGTTCCTGTCTCTCCCCGGTATCCCTGTATCCCGGTGTTCCTGTCTCTCCCCGGTATCCCTGTATCCCGGTGTTCCTGTCTCTCCCCTGTATCCCGGTGTTCCTGTCTCTCCCCTGTATCCCGGTGTTCCTGTCTCTCCCCTGTATCCCCGTGTTCCTGTCTCTCCCCTTTATCCCTGTGATCCTGTCTCTCCCCGGTATCCATGTATCCTGGTGTTCCTGTCCCTCCCCGGTATTATTGTATCCCGGTGTTCCTGTCTCTCCTCGTTATCCCGGTGTTCCTGTCTCTCCTCGGTATCCCAGTATCCCAGTGTTCCTGTCTCTCCCCGGTATCCCTGTATCCCGGTGTTCCTGTCTCTCCTCGGTATCCCAGTATCCCAGTGTTCCTGTCTCTCCCCGGTATTCCTGTATCCCGGTGTTCCTGTCTCTCCTCGGTATCCCAGTATCCCGGTGTTCCTGTCTCTCCTCGGTATCCCAGTATCCCAGTGTTCCTGTCTCTCCTCGGTATCCCTGTATCCCGGTGTTCCTGTCTCTCCCCGGTATCCCAGTATCCCAGTGTTCCTGTCTCTCCCCGGTGTCCCGGTGTTCCTGTCTCTCCCCGGTATCCCTGTATCCCGGTGTTCCTGTCTCTCCCCGGTATCCCAGTATCCCAGTGTTCCTGTCTCTCCCCGGTGTCCCGGTGTTCCTGTCTCTCCCCAGTATCCCTGTATCCCGGTGTTCCTGTCTCTCCTCGGTATCCCAGTATCCCAGTGTTCCTGTCTCTCCCCGGTGTCCCGGTGTTCCTGTCTCTCCCCGGTGTCCCGGTGTTCCTGTCTCTCCCCGGTATCCCTGTATCCCGGTGTTCCTGTCTCTCCCCTGTATCCCGGTGTTCCTGTCCCACCCCGGTATCCCTGTATCCCGGTGTTCCTGTCTCTCCCCGGTATCCCTGTATCCCCGTGTTCCTGTCTTTCCCCGGTATCCCTGTATTCTGGTGTTCCTGTCTCTCCCCTGTATCCCGGTGTTCCTGTCTCTCCCCTGTATCCCGGTGTTCCTGTCTCTCCCCGGTACCCCGGTATCCCGGTGTTCCTGTCTCTCCCCTGTATCCCGGTGTTCCTGTCTCTCCCCGGTATCCCTGTATCCCGGTGTTCCTGTCTCTCCCCTGTATCCCTGTATCCTGGTGTTCCTGTCTCTCCCCGGTATCCCTGTATCCCGGTGTTCCTGTCTCTCCCCGGTATCCCTGTATCCCGGTGTTCCTGTCTCTCCCCTGTATCCCGGTGTTCCTGTCTCTCCCCTGTATCCCGGTGTTCCTGTCTCTCCCCTGTATCCCGGTGTTCCTGTCTCTCCCCTTTATCCCTGTGATCCTGTCTCTCCCCGGTATCCATGTATCCTGGTGTTCCTGTCCCTCCCCGGTATTCCTGTATCCCGGTGTTCCTGTCTCTCCTCGGTATCCCAGTATCCCGGTGTTCCTGTCTCTCCTCGGTATCCCAGTATCCCAGTGTTCCTGTCTCTCCCCGGTATCCCTGTATCCCGGTGTTCCTGTCTCTCCTCGGTATCCCAGTATCCCAGTGTTCCTGTCTCTCCCCGGTATTCCTGTATCCCGGTGTTCCTGTCTCTCCTCGGTATCCCAGTATCCCGGTGTTCCTGTCTCTCCTCGGTATCCCAGTATCCCAGTGTTCCTGTCTCTCCTCGGTATCCCTGTATCCCGGTGTTCCTGTCTCTCCCCGGTATCCCAGTATCCCAGTGTTCCTGTCTCTCCCCGGTGTCCCGGTGTTCCTGTCTCTCCCCGGTATCCCTGTATCCCGGTGTTCCTGTCTCTCCCCGGTATCCCAGTATCCCAGTGTTCCTGTCTCTCCCCGGTGTCCCGGTGTTCCTGTCTCTCCCCAGTATCCCTGTATCCCGGTGTTCCTGTCTCTCCTCGGTATCCCAGTGTTCCTGTCTCTCCCCGGTGTCCTGGTGTTCCTGTCTCTCCCCGGTATCCCTGTATCCCGGTGTTCCTGTCTCTCCCCTGTATCCCGGTGTTCCTGTCTCTCCCCGGTATCCCTGTATCCCGGTGTTCCTGTCTCTCCCCGGTATCCCTGTATCCCCGTGTTCCTGTCTTTCCCTGGTATCCCTGTATTCTGGTGTTCCTGTCTCTCCCCGGTGTCCCGGTGTTCCTGTCTCTCCCCGGTATCCCTGTATCCCGGTGTTCCTGTCTCTCCCCGGTGTCCCGGTGTTCCTGTCTCTCCCCAGTATCCCGGTGTTCCTG
Organism: Cetorhinus maximus; assembly: GCF_964194155.1. Lineage (NCBI taxonomy): Eukaryota > Metazoa > Chordata > Chondrichthyes > Lamniformes > Cetorhinidae > Cetorhinus > Cetorhinus maximus. Next base: position 1,378 of record NW_027600335.1, on the reverse strand, counting down.
TCTCTCCCCGGTGTCCCGGTGTTCCTGTCTCTCCCCGGTATCCCTGTATCCCGGTGTTCCTGTCTCTCCCCTGTATCCCGGTGTTCCTGTCTCTCCCCTGTATCCCGGTGTTCCTGTCTCTCCCCAGTATCCCTGTATCCCGGTGTTCCTGTCTCTCCCCTGTATCCCGGTGTTCCTGTCTCTCCCCGGTATTCTTGAAATCCGGTATTTCTGTACCCCGGTATCCCTGTATCCCGGTGTCCCCGTCTCTCCCCGGTGTCCCGGTTTCCCGGTGTCCCCGTCTCTCCCCGGTATTCCTGTATCCCGGTGTCCCCGTCTCTCCTCGGTATCCCCTGTATCCCGGTGTTCCTGTCTCTCCCCTGTATCCCGGTGTTCCTGTCTCTCCCCGGTATCCCTGTATCCCGGTGTTCCTGTCTCTTCCCGGTATCCCTGTATCCCGGTGTCCCCGTCTCTCCTCGGTATCCCCGGTATCCCGGTGTTCCTGTCTCTCTTCAGTATCCATGTATCCCGGTGTTCCTGTCTCTCCCCGGTATCCCGGTGTTCCCGTCTCTTCCCGGTGTCCCCGTCTCTCCCCGGTGTCCCCGTCTCTCCCCGGTGTCCCCGTCCCTCCCCGGTGTCCCCGTCTCTCCCCGGTGTCCCCGTCCCTCCCCGGTGTCCCCGTCTCTCCCCGTTGTCCCCGTCCCTTCCCGGTGTCCCCGTCGCTCCCCGGTATCCCGGTTTCCCGGTGTCGGAGCTAACGCCTGTGTCTCTCCAGGTGACGAGGCAGATCCAGGAGCACGAGCAGGATTCGGCCCTGCGGGAGCAGATGAGCGGCTACAAGCGGATGAGGAGACAACACCAGAAGCAGCTGATGGCCCTGGAGAATAAGCTGAAAGCAGAGATGGACGAGCACCAGCTGAGACTGGGCAAGGAGCTGGAGACCCAACGCAATAACTTCGGAGCCGAATGCGAGAAAGTCTGCAAGAAGCAGCAGGCGCTGCTAGAGAAAGAGGTGACGGAGCGAGTCAGGGGGGCAAAGGGAGGGGGAGAGGGGAGGGAGGGAGGGAGAGACGGTCAGGGGGGCAAAGGGAGGGAGGGAGGGGGACAGAGAGAGAGAGTCAGGGGGCAAAGGGAGGGAGAGAGGGGAGGGAGGGAGGGTCAGGGGGGCAAAGGGAGGAGGGAGAGAGAGAGGGGAGGGAGTGGAAAGGAGGGAGAAGGAGGTGGAGGGAGGGAGATGAGGAGGAGGGGAGGGGGTTGGAGGGAGGGAGGAAGAGAAGGAGGAGGGGTGGAGGGAGGGAGAGGAGGAGGAGGGGAGAGGGGTGGAGGGAGGGAGAGAGGGGAGGAGGGGAGAGGGGCGGAGGGAGGGAGAGGAGGAGAGGGAGGGGAGGGAGAGGGAGAG
>NW_027600334.1:0-15834 GCF_964194155.1 Cetorhinus maximus | reverse complement strand
TGAGGGAAAGCCGCACTGTCGGAGGGTCATTGCTGAGGGGGAGAGACTCTGTCGGAGGGTCAGTGCTGTGGGAGCGCTGCACTGTCGGAAGATCAGTAGTGAGGGGGAGAGACTCTGTCGGAGGGTCAGTGCTGAGGGAGCGCCGCACTGTCGGAGGGTCAGTGCTGAGGGAGCGCCGCACTGTCGGAGGGTCAGTACTGAGGGAACGCCGCACTGTCGGAGGGTCAGTACTGAGGGAGCGCAGCACTGTCGGACGGTCAGTGCTGAGGGAGTGCAGTACTGTCGGAGGGTCAGTACTGAGGTAGAGAGGCAGTGTAGGAGGGTCAGTACTGAGGGAGCGCCGCACTGTCGGAAGGTCAGTAATGAGGGGGGAGAGGCTCTGTCGGAGGGTCAGTGCTGAGGGAGCGCCGCACAGTCGGAGGGTCAGAACTGAGGGAGCGCAGCACTGTCGTAAGGTCAGTAGTGAGGGAGCGCCGCACCGTCGGAGGGTCAGTGCTGAGGGAGAGCCGCACTGTCGGAGGGTCAGTGCTGAGTGAGAGAGGCACTGTCGGAGGGTCAGTACTAAGGGAGAGCCGCAGTGTCGGAGGGTCAGTACTGAGGTAGAGAGGCAGTGTAGGAGGGTCAGTACTGAGGATGCGCCGCACAATCGGAGGTTCAGAACTGAGGGAGCGCAGCACTGTCGTAAGGTCAGTAGTGATGGAGCGCCGCACTGTCGGAGGGTCAGTGCTGAGGGAGCGCCGCACTGTCGGAGGGTCAGTGCTGAGGGAGCGCCGCACTGTAGGAGAGTCAGTGCTGAGGGAGCACCGCACTGTAGGAGGGTCAGTGCTGAGGGAGCACCGCACTGTAGGAGGGTCAGTGCTGAGGGAGCGCCGCACTGTAGGAGGGTCAGTGCTGAGGGAGCGCCGCACTGTAGGAGGGTCAGTGCTGAGGGAGTGTCGCACTGTTGAAGGGTCAGTACTGAGGGAGCGCCGCAGAGTCGGAGGGTCAGTACTGAGGGAGCGCCGCACTGTCGGAGAGTCAGTAATGAGGGAAAGCCGCACTGTCGGAGGGTCATTGCTGAGGGGGAGAGACTCTGTCGGAGGGTCAGTGCTGAGGGAGCGCCGCAATGTCGGAGGGTCAGTGCTGAGGGAGCGCCGCACTGTCGGAGGGTCAGTGCTGAGGGAGCGCCGCACTGTCGGAGGGTCAGTGCTGAGGGAGCGCCGCACTGTCGGAGGGTCAGTGCTGAGGGAGCGCCGCACTGTCGGAGGGTCAGTACTGAGGGAGCGCCGCACTGTCGGAGGGTCAGTACTGAGGGAGAGCAGCACTGTCGGATGGTCACTTCTGAGGGAGCGCAGCACTGTCGGAGGGTCAGTGCTGAGGGAGTGCAGTACTGTCGGAGGGTCAATACTGAGGGAGAGCCGCACTGTCGGAGGGTCAGTACTGAGGTAGAGAGGCAGTGTAGGAGGGTCAGTACTGAGGATGCGCCGCACAATCGGAGGTTCAGAACTGAGGGAGCGCAGCACTGTCGTAAGGTCAGTAGTGAGGGAGCGCCGCACTGTCGGAGGGTCAGTGCTGAGGGAGCGCCGCACTGTCGGAGGGTCAGTGCTGAGGGAGCACCGCACTGTAGGAGGGTCAGTGCTGAGGGAGCACCGCACTGTAGGAGGGTCAGTGCTGAGGGAGCACCGCACTGTAGGAGGGTCAGTGCTGAGGGAGCGCCGCACTGTAGGAGGGTCAGTGCTGAGGGAGCACCGCACTGCCGGATGGTCACTACTGAGGGAGCGCCGCACTGTCGGAGGGTCAGTACTGAGGGAGAGCCGCGATGTTGGATGGTCAGTACTGATGGAGAAAGGCACTGTCGGAGGGTCAGTACTGAGGGAGAGAGGCAGTGTCAGAGGGTCAGTACTGAGGGAGAGATGCACAGTCGGAGGGTCAGTACTGATGGAGAGAGGCACTGTCGGATGGTCTGTACTGAGGGAGAGAGGCACTGTCGGAGGGTCAGTACTGAGGGAGAGATGCACTGTCGGAGGGTCAGTACTGAGGGAGCGCTGCACCGTCGGAGGGTGAGTACATAGGGGGAGAGGCACTATCGGAGGGTCAGTGCTGACGGAGAGCCGCACAGTCCGGTGGTCAGAAATGAGGGAGTGCCGCACTGTCGGTGGGTCAGTACTGAAGGAGCGCCGCACTGTCGGAGGATCAGTTCTGATGGAGAGCCGCACTGTCGGAGGGTCAGTACTGATGGAGAGAGGCACTGTCGGAGGGTCAGTACTGAGGAGAGAGGCACTGTCAGAGGGTCAGTACTGAGGGAGAGAGGCACTGTCGGAGGGTCAGTACTGAGGGAGCACCTCACTGTCGGAGGGTCAGTACTGATGGAGAGAGGCACTGTCGGAGGGTCAGTACTGAGGGAGTGCCGCACTGTCGGAGGGACAATATTGAGGGAGCGCCGCACTGTTGGAGGGTCAGTACTGAGGGAGCGCCGCACTGTCGGAGGGTCAGTACTGAGGGAGCGCCGCACTGTGGGAGGGACAATATTGAGGGAGCGCCGCACTGTTGGAGGGTCAGTACTGAGGGAGCGCCGCACTGTCGGAGGGTCAGTACTGAGGGAGCGCCGCAATGTGGGAGGGTCAGTACTGATGGAGAAAGGCACTGTCGGAGGGTCAGTACTGAGGGAGAGCGGCACTGTCGGAGGGGCAGTACTGAGGGAGAGAGGCACTGTCGGAGGGTCAGTACAGAGTGAGCGCCGCACTGTCGGAGGGTCAGTACGGAGGGGGAGAGGTTCTGTCGGAGGGTCAGTGCTGAGGGAGCGCCGTACTTTCGTACGGTCAGTACTGAGGGAAAGCCGCACTGTTGGAGGGTCAATACTGAGGGAGCGCCGCACTGTCGGATGGTCAGTACTGAGGGAGAGCCGCACTGTCGGAGGGTCAGTACTGAGGGAGAGCCGCACTGTCGGAGGGTCAGTACTGACGGAGAGAGGCACTGTCGGAGGGTCAGTACTGAGGGAGAGAGGCACTGTCGCAGTGTCAGTACTGATGGAGAGCGGTACTGTCGGAGGGTCAGTACTGAGGGAGCACCTCACTGTCGGAGGGTCAGTACTGATGGAGAGAGGCACTGTCGGAGGGTCAGTACTGAGGGAGTGCCGCACTGTCGGTGGGACAATATTGAGGGAGTGCCGCACTGTTGGAGGGTCAGTACTGAGGGAGCGCTGCACAGTCAGAGGGTCAGTACTGAGGGAGCGCAGCACTGTCGGAGGGTCAGTGCTGAGGGAGTGCAGTACTGTCGGAGGGTCAATACTGAGGGAGAGCCGCACTGTCGGAGGGTCAGTACTGATGGAGCGCCGCACAGTCAGAGGGTGAGTACTGAGGGAGAGCCGCGCTGTCGGAGGGTCAGTACTGAGGGAGAGCAGCACTGTCGGAGGATCAGTGCTGAGGGAGAGCAGCACTGTTGGAGCTTCAGTATTGAGGGAGCGCCGCACTTTCGGAGGGTCAGTACTGAGGCATCGCCGCACTGTCGGAGGGTCAGTGCTGAGGGAGCGCCGCACTGTCGGAGGGTCAGTGCTGAGGGAGCGCCGCACTGTCGGAGGGTTAGTGCTGAGGGAGCGCCGCACTGTCGGAGGGTCAGTGCTGAGGGAGCGCCGCACTGTCGGAGGGTAAGTGCTGAGGGAGCGCCGCACTGTCGGAGGGTCAGTGCTGAGGGAGTGCAGTACTGTCGGAGGGTCAATACTGAGGGAGAGCCGCACTTTCGGAGGGTCAGTACTGAGGTAGAGAGGCAGTGTAGGAGGGTCAGTACTGAGGATTCGCCGCACAATCTGAGGTTCAGAACTGAGGGAGCGCAGCACTGTCGTAAGGTCAGTAGTGAGGGAGCGCCGCACTGTCGGAGGGTCAGTGCTGAGGGAGCGCCGCACTGTCGGAGGGTCAGTACTGAGGGAGAGCCGCACTGTCGGAGGGTCAGTACTGAGGATGCGCCGCACCGTCGGAGGGTGAGTACTGAGGGAGAGAAGCACTGTCGGAGGGTCAGTGCTGAGGGAGCGCCGCACTGTCGGAGGGTCAGTACTGATGGAGAGGCACTGTCGGAGGGTCAGTACTGATGGAGAGGCACTGTCGGAGGGTCAGTACTGAGGGAGATATGCATGTCGGAGGGTCAGTGCTGAGGCAGAGTCGCACAGTCGGAGGGTCAGAACTGAGGGACTGGCGCACTGTCGGTGGGTCCGTACTGAGGGAGCGCCCCACTGTTGGAGGGTCAGTACTGAGGCAGCGCCGCACTGTCAGAGTGTCTGTACTGATGGAGCGCCGCACTTTCGGAGGGTCAGTACTGAGGGAGAGCCGCACTGTCCGAGGATCAGTACTGATGGACAGCCGCACTGTTGGATGGTCAGTACTGATGGAGAAAAGCACTGTTGGAGGGTCAGTACTGAGGGAGAAGGCACTGTCAGAGGGTCCAGTACTGAGGGAGAGATGCACTGTCGGAGGGTCAGTACTGATGGAGAGAGGCACTGTCGGATGGTCAGTACTAATGGAGAGAGGCACTGTCGGAGGGTCAGTACTGAGGGAGAGATGCACTGTCGGAGGGTCAGTACTGAGGGAGCGCTGCACCGTCGGAGGGTGAGTACTTAAGGGGAGAGGCACTATCGGAGGGTCAGCGCTGAGGGAGAGCCGCACAGTCAGAGCGTCAGAACTGAGGGAGTGCCGCACTGTCGGTGGGTCAGTACTGAGGGAGAGCCCGCACTGTCGGATGGTCAGTACTGATGGAGAGAGGCACTGTCGGAGGGTCCAGTACTGATGGAGAGAGGCACTGTCGGAGGGTCAGTACTGAGGGAGAGAGGCACTGTCCGGAGGGGTCAGTACTGATGGAGGAGAGGCACTGTCGGAGGGTCAGTACTGAGGGAGAGAGGCACTGTCGCAGGGTGAGTACTGATGGAGAGAGGCACTGTCGGAGGGTCAGTACTGATGGAGAGCGGCACTGTCGGAGGGTCAGTACTGAGGGAGCACCTCACTGTCGGAGGGTCAGTACTGATGGAGAGAGGCACTGTCGGAGGGTCAGTACTGAGGGAGCGCCGCACTGTCGGAGGGACAATATTGAGGGAGCGCCGCACTGTTGGAGGGTCAGTACTGAGGGAGCGCCGCACTGTCGGAGGGTCAGTACTGATGGAGCGCCGCACTGTGGGAGGGACAATATTGAGGGAGCGCCGCACTGTTGGAGGGTCAGTACTGAGGGAGCGCCGCACTGTCGGAGGGTCAGTACTGAGGGAGCGCCGCACTGTCGGAGGGTCAGTACTGATGGAGCGCCGCACTGTGGGAGGGACAATATTGAGGGAGCGCCGCACTGTTGGAGGGTCAGTACTGAGGGAGCGCCGCACTGTCGGAGGGTCAGTACTGAGGGAGCGCCGCACTGTGGGAGGGTCAGTACTGATAGAGTGAGGCACTGCCGGTGGGTCAGTACTGAGGATGAGCCTCACTGTCCGAGGGTCAGTACTGAGGGAGAGCCGCACTGTCGGAGGGTCAGTGCTGAGGGAGCGCCGCACTGTCGGAGGGTCAGTACTGAGGGAGAGCCGCACAGTCGGAGTGTCATAACTGAGGGAGTGCCGCACTGTCGGAGTGTCATAACTGAGGGAGTGCCGCACTGTCGGTGGGTCAGTACTGAGTGAGCGCTGCACCGTCGGACGGTCAGTGCTGAGGGAGCGCCGCAATGTCGGAGGGTCAGTTCTGAGGGAGCGCCGCACTGTAGTATGGTCAGTAGTGAGGGAGCGCCGCACCATCGGAGGGTCAGTGCTGAGGGAGCGCCGCACTGTCGGAGGGTCAGTACTGAGGGAGCGCCGCACTGTCGGAGGGTCAGTACTGAGGGATCGCCGCACTGTGGGAGTGTCAGTACTGATGGAGAGATGCACTGCCGGAGGGTCAGTACTGAGGATGAGCCGCACTGTCCGAGGGTCAGTACTGATGGAGAGCCGCACTGTCGGAGGGTCAGTGCTGAGGGAGCGCCGCACTGTCGGAGGGTCAGTACTGAGGGAGAGACGCACAGTCGGAGTGTCAGAACTGAGGGAGTGCCGCACTATCGGTGGGTCAGTACTGAGTGAGCGCCGCACTGTCGGAGGGTCAGTGCTGAGGGAGCGCCGCAATGTCGGAGGGTCAGTTCTGAGGGAGCGCCGCACTGTCGTATGGTCAGTAGTGAGGGAGCGCCGCACCGTCGGATGGTCAGTGCTGAGGAAGCGCCGCATTGTCGGAGGGTCAGTATTGAGGGAGCGCCGCACTGTCGGAGGGCCAATATTGAGGAAGAGCCGCACTGTCAGAGGATCAGTGCTGAGGGAGAGCCGCACTGTCGGAGGGTCAGTGCTGAGGAAGAGCCGCACTGTCGGAGGGTCAGTACTGAGGGAGAGCCGCACTGTCGGAGGATCTGTACTGAGGGAGAGCCGCACTATCGGAGGGTCAGTACTGAGGGAGAGCCGCATTGTCGGAGGGCCAGTGCTGAGGGAGCGCCGCACTGTCGGAGGGTCAGTACTGAGGGAGCGCCGCACTGTCGGAGGGTCAGTGCTGAGGGGGTGCCGCACTGTCGGAGGATCAGTACTGATGGAGAAAGGCACTGTCGGAGGGGAAGAACTGAGGGAGAGCGGCACTGTCGGAGGGTCAGTACAGAGTGAGCGCCGCACTGTCGGAGGGTCAGTACGGAGGGGGAGAGGTTCTGTCGGAGGGTCAGTACTGAGGGAGCGCCGTACTGTCGTACAGTCAGTACTGAGGGAGACCCGCACTGTCGGAGGGTCAATATTGAGGGAGCGCCGCAGTGTCAGAGGGTCAATACTGAGGGAGCGCCGCACTGTTGGATGGTCAGTACTGAGGGAGAGCCGCACTGTCGGAGGATCAGTACTGAGGGAGCGCCGCACTGTCGGAAGGTCAGTACTGATGGAGAGAGGCACTGTCGGTGGGTCAGTACTGAGGGAGAGAGGCACTGTCGGAGGGTCAGTACTGAGGGAGAGAGGAACTGTAGGAGGGTCAGTACTGAGGGAGAGAGGCACTGTCGGAGGGTCTGTACTGAGGGAGCTCCGCACTGTCGGAGGGTCAGTACAGAGGGAGAGCCGCACAGTCGGAGTGTCAGAACTGAGGGAGTGCCGCACTGTCGGTGGGTCAGTACTGAGTGAGCGCCGCACTGTCGGAGGGTCAGTTCTGAGGGAGCGCCGCACTGTAGTATGGTCAGTAGTGAGGGAGCGCCGCACCGTCGGAGGGTCAGTGCTGAGGGAGCGCCACACTGTCGGAGGGTCAGTACTGAGGGAGCGCCGCACTGTCGGAGGGTCAGTACTGAGGGAGCGCCGCACTGTCGGAGGGTCAATACTGAGGGAGCGCCGCACTGTTGGATGGACAGTACTGAGGGAGAGCCGCACTGTCGGAGGATCAGTACTGAGGGAGCGCCGCACTGTCGGAAGGTCAGTACTGATGGAGAGAGGCACTGTCGGAGGGTCAGTACTGAGGGAGAGAGGCACTGTCGGAGGGTCAGTACTGAGGGAGAGAGGCACTGTCGGAGGGTCAGTACTGAGGGAGAGAGGCACTGTCGGAGGGTCTGTACTGAGGGAGAGAGGCACTGTCGGATGGTCAGTACTGATGGTGAGAGACACTGTCGGAGGGTCAGTGCTGAGGGAGAGAGGCACTGCCGGAGGGTCAGTACTGAGGATGAGCCGCACTGTCCGAGGGTCAGTACTGAGGGAGAGCCGCACTGTCGGAGGGTCAGTGCTGAGGGAGCGCCGCACTGTCGGAGGGTCAGTACTGAGGGAGCGCCGCACTGTCGGAGGGACAATGTTGAGGGAGAGCCGCACTGTCGGAGGCTCAGTGCTGAGGGAGAGCCGCACTGTCGGAGGGTCAGTGCTGAGGAAGAGCCGCGCTGTCGGAGGGTCAGTACTGAGGCAGCGCCGCACTGTCGGAGGGTCAGTACTGAGGGATCGCCGCACTGTGGGAGTGTCAGTACTGATGGAGAGAGGCACTGCCGGAGGGTCAGTACTGAGGGAGCGCCGCACTGTCCGAGGGTCAGTACTGATGGAGAGCCGCACTGTCGGAGGGTCAGTGCTGAGGGAGCGCCGCACTGTCGGAGGGTCAGTACTGAGGGAGAGACGCACAGTCGGAGTGTCAGAACTGAGGGAGTGCCGCACTATCGGTGGGTCAGTACTGAGTGAGCGCCGCACTGTCGGAGGGTCAGTGCTGAGGGAGCGCCGCAATGTCGGAGGGTCAGTTCTGAGGGAGCGCCGCACTGTCGTATGGTCAGTAGTGAGGGAGCGCCGCACCGTCGGATGGTCAGTGCTGAGGAAGCGCCGCACTGTCGGAGGGTCAGTAATGAGGGAGCGCCGCACTGTCGGAGGGCCAATATTGAGGAAGAGCCGCACTGTCGGAGGATCAGTGCTGAGGGAGAGCCGCACTGTCGGAGGGTCAGTGCTGAGGAAGAGCCGCACTGTCGGAGGGTCAGTATTGAGGGAGCGCCGCACTGTCGGAGGGCCAATATTGAGGAAGAGCCGCACTGTCGGAGGGTCAGTGCTGAGGGAGAGCTGCACTGTCGGAGGGTCAGTGCTGAGGAAGAGCCGCGCTGTCGGAGGGTCAGTACTGAGGGAGAGCCGCACTGTCGGAGGATCAGTACTGAGGGTGAGCCGCACTATCGGAGGGTCAGTACTGAGGGAGCGCCGCACTGTCGGATGATCAGTCCTGAGGGAGAGCCGCATTGTCGGAGGGCCAGTGCTGAGGGAGCGCCGCACTGTCGGAGGGTCAGTACTGAGGGAGCGCCGCACTGTCGGAGGGTCAGTGCTGAGGGAGTGCCCCACTGTCGGAGGATCAGTACTGATGGAGAAAGGCACTGTCGGAGGGTCAGTACTGAGGGAGAGCGGCACTGTCGGAGGGTCAGTACAGATTGAGTGCCGCACTGTCGGAGGGTCAGTACGGAGGGGGAGAGGTTCTGTCGGAGGGTCAGTGCTGAGGGAGCGCCGTACTGTCATACGGTCAGTAGTGAGGGAGACCCGCACTGTCGGAGGGTCAGTACTGAGGGAGAGCCGCACTGTCGGAGGATCAGTACTGAGGGAGCGCCGCACTGTCGGAAGGTCAGTACTGATGGAGAGAGGCACTGTCAGTGGGTCAGTACTGAGGGAGAGAGGCACTGTCGGAGGGTCAGTACTGAGGGAGAGAGGCACTGTCGGTGGGTCAGTACTGAGGGAGAGAGGCAATGTCGGAGGGACTGTATTGAGGGAGCGCCGCACTGTAGGATGGTCAGTACTGATGGAGAGAGGCACTGTCGGAGGTTCAGTACTGAGGGAGAGAGGCACTATCGGAGGGTCTGTACTGAGGGAGCGCCGCACTGTCGTACGGTCAGTACTGAGGGAGAGCCGCACTGCCGGAGGGTCAGTACTGAGGGAGCGCCGCACTGTCGGAGGGTCAATACTGAGGGAGCGCCGCACTGTTGGATGGACAGTACTGAGGGAGAGCCGCACTGTCGGAGGATCAGTGCTGAGGGAGCGCCGCACTGTCGGAGTGTCAGAACTGAGGGAGTGCCGCACTGTCGGTAGGACAGTACTGAGTGAACGCCGCACTGTCTGAGGGTCAGTGCTGAGGGAGCGCCGCACTGTCGGAGGGTCAGTGCTGAGGGAGCGCCGCAATGTCGGAGGGTCAGTTCTGAGGGAGCGCCGCACTGTCGTATGGTCAGTAGTGAGGGAGCGCCGCACTGTCGGAGGGTCAGTGCTGAGGGAGCGCCGCACCGTCGGAGGGACAGTGCTGAGGGAGCGCCGCACTGTCGGAGGGACAGTACTGAGGGAGCGCCGCACTGTCGGAGGGACAATATTGAGGGAGAGCCGCACTGTCGGAGGGTCAGTGCTGAGGGGGAGCCGCACTGTCGGAGGGTCAGTGCTGAGGAAGAGCCGTGCTGTCGGAGGGTCTGTACTGAGGGAGAGCCGCACTGTCGGAGGATCAGTACTGAGGGAGAGCCGCACTATCGGAGGGTCAGTACTGAGGGAGAGCCGCACTGTCGGAGGGCCAGTGCTGAGGGAGCGCCGCACTGTCGGAGGGTCAGTACTGAGGGAGCGCCGCACTGTCGGAGGGTCAGTGCTGAGGGAGTGCCGCACTGTCGGAGGATCAGTACTGATGGAGAAAGGCACTGTCTGAGGGTCAGTACTGAGGGAGAGCGGCACTGTCGGAGGGTCAGTACAGATTGAGCGCCGCACTGTCGGAGGGTCAGTACGGAGAGGGAGAGGTTCTGTCGGAGGATCAGTACTGAGGGAGAGCCGCACTGTCGGAGGGTCAGTACTGAGGGAGAGCCGCACTGTCGGAGGGTCAGTACTGAGGGAGAGACGCACTGTCGGAGGGTCAGTACTGAGGGAGAGCTGCACAGTTGGAGGGTCAGTACTGAGGGAGTGCCGCACAGTCGGAGGGTCAGTAATGAGGGAGAGCCGCGCTGTCGGAGGGTCAGTACTGAGGGAGAGCCGCACTGTCGGAGGGTCAGTACTGAGGGAGAGCCGCGCTGTCGGAGGGTCAGTACTGAGGGAGAGCCGCACTGTCGGAGGATCAGTGCTGAGGGAGAGCCGCACTGTCGGAGGATCAGTGCTGAGGGAGAGCCGCACTGTCGGAGGGTCAGTACTGAGGGAGAAAGGCACTGTCGGAGGGTCAGTACTGAGGGTGAGCGGCACTGTCGGAGGGGCAGTACTGAGGGAGAGAGGCACTGTCGGAGGGTCAGTACAGAGTGAGCGCCGCACTGTCGGAGGGTCAGTATGGAGGGGGAGAGGCTCTGTCGGAGGGTCAGTGCTGAGGGAGCGCCTTACTGTCGTACGGTCAGTACTGAGGGAAAGCCGCACTGTCGGAGGGTCAATATTGAGGGAGCGCCGCACTGTCGGATGGTCAGTACTGAGGGAGAGCCGCACTGTCGGAGGGTCAGTGCTGAAGGAGCGCCGCAATGTCGGAGGGTCAGTGCTGAGAAAGCCCCGCACTGTCAGAGGGTCAGTGCTGAGGGAGAGCCGCACTGTCGGAGGGTCAGTACTGAGTGAACGCCGCACAGTCGGAGTGTCAGTACTGAGGGAGCGCTGCATAGTCGGAGGGTCAGTACTGAGGGATCGCCGCATTTTCGGAGGGTAAGTACTGAGGGAGAGCCGCACTGTCGGAGGGTCAGTACTGAGGGAGAGCCGCACTGTCGGAGGGTCAGTACTGAGGGAGAGCAGCACTGTCGGAGGGTAATTGCTGATGGACCGCCGCACTGTCGGAGGGTCAGTGCTGAGAAAGCCCCGCACTGTCAGAGGGTCAGTGCTGAGGGAGAGCCGCACTGTCGGAGGGTCAGTACTGAGTGAACGCCGCACAGTCGGAGTGTCAGTACTGAGGGAGCGCTGCATAGTCGGAGGGTCAGTACTGAGGGATCGCCGCATTTTCGGAGGGTAAGTACTGAGGGAGAGCCGCACTGTCGGAGGGTCAGTACTGAGGGAGAGCAGCACTGTCGGAGGGTAATTGCTGATGGACCGCCGCACTGTCGGAAGGTCAGTAATGAGGGGGAGAGGCTCTGTCGGAGGGTCAGTGCTGAGGGAGCGCCATGTTGTCGGAGGGTCAGTACTGAGGATGAGCCCCACTGCGGGATGGTCAGTACTGATGGAGAGAGGCACTGTCGGAGGGTGAGTACTTTGGGGGAGAGGCACTGTCGGAGGGTCAGTGATGAGGCAGCGCCGCACAGTCGGAGGGTCAGAACTGAGGGAGAGAGGCACGGTCGGAGGGTCAGTACTGATGGAGAGAGGCACTGTCGGAGGGTCAGTACTGAGGGAGAGAGGCACAGTCGGATGGTCAGTACTGATGGACAGAGGCACTGTCGGAGGGTCAGTACTGAGGGAGAGCCGCACTGTCGGAGGGTCAGTACTGAGGGGAAGAGGCTCTGTCGAAGGGTCAGTACTGAGGGATCGCCGCATTTTCGGAGAGTCAGTAATGAGGGAAAGCCGCACTGTCGGAGGGTCAGTGCTGAGGGAGCGCCGCACTGTCGGAGGGTCAGTACTGAGGGAGAGCCGCACTGTCGGAGGGTCAGTGCTGAGGGAGAGCCGCACTGTCGGAGGGTCAGTACTGAGGGAGAGCCGCACTGTCGGAGGGTCAGTGCTGAGAGAGAGCCGCACTGTCGGAGGGTCAGTACTGAGGGAGCACCGCACTGTCGGAGGGTCAGTACTGAGGGAGAGCCGCACTGTCGGAGGGTCAGTACTGAGGGAGAGCTGCACAGTTGGAGGGTCAGTACTGGGGGAGCGCCGCACAGTCAGAGGGCCAGTACTGAGGGAGAGCCGCGCTGTTGGAGGGTCAGTGCTGAGGGAGCGCCGCACTGTCGGAGGGTCAGTGCTGAGGGAGTGCCGCACTGTCGGAGGATCAGTACTGAGGGAGAGAGGCACTGTCGGAGGGTCAGTACTGAGGGAGAGAGGCACTATCGGAGGTTCAGTACTGAGGGAGAGAGGCACTGTCGGAGGGTCTGTACTGAGGGAGCGCCGCACTGTCGGATGGTCAGTACTGATGGAGAGAGGCACTGTCGGAGGGTCAGTGCTGAAGGAGAGAGTCACTGTCGGAGGGTCAGTACTGAGGGAGAGCCGCAATGTCGGAGGGTCAGTGCTGAGGGAGAGCCGCACTGTCGGAGGGTCAGTGCTGAGGGAGAGCCGCACTGTTGGAGGGTCAGTGCTGAGGGAGAGCCGAACTGTCAGAAGGTCAGTGCTGAGGGAGAGCCGCACTGTCGGAGGGTCAGTACTGAGGGAGCGCCGCACTGTCGGAGGGTCTGTACTGAGGGAGCGCCGCACTGTCGGCGGGTCAGTACTGATGGAGAGAGGCACTGTCGGAGGGTCAGTGCTGAGGGAGAGCCGCACTGTCGGAGGGTCATTGCTGAGGGAGCGCCGCACTGTCGGAGGGTCAGTGCTGAATGAGCGCCGCAATGTCGGAGGATCAGTGCTGAGAAAGCCCCGCACTGTCAGAGGGTCAGTGCTGAGGGCGAGCCGCACTGTCGGAGGGTCAGTACTGAGGGAGAGCTGCACAGTTGGAGGGTCAGTACTGAGGGTGCGCCGCACAGTCGGAGGGTCAGTACTGAGGGAGAGCCGCACTGTCGGATGGTCAGTACTGAGAGGGAGAGGCACTGTTGGAGGGTCAGTACTGAGGGAGAGCCGCACTGTCGGAGGGTCAGCACTGAGAGGGAGAGGCACTGTTGGAGGGTCAGTGCTGAGGGAGTGCCGCACTGTCGGAGGATCAGTACTGAGGGAGAAAGGCACTGTCGGAGGGTCAGTACTGAGGGAGAGCGGCACTGTCGGAGGGTCAGTACTGAGGGAGAGAGGCACTGTCGGAGGGTCAGTACAGAGTGAGCGCCGCACTGTCGGAGGGTCAGTACTGAGGGAGAGCCGCGCTGTCGGAGGGACAGTACTGAGGGAGAGCCGCACTGTCGGAGGATGAGTGCTGAGGGAGAGCCGCACTGTCGGAGGATCAGTGCTGAGGGAGCGCCGCACTGTCGGAGGGTCAGTACTGAGGGAGCGCCGCATTGTCGGAGGGCCAGTGCTGAGGGACCGCCGCACTGTCGGAGGGTCAGTGCTGAGGGAGCGCCGCACTGTCGGAGGGTCAGTGCTGAGGGAGTGCCGCACTGTCGAGGATGAGTACTGAGGGAGAAAGGCACTGTCGGAGGGTCAGTACTGAGGGAGAGCGGCACTGTCGGAGGGTCAGTACTGAGGGAGAGAGGCACTGTCGGAGGGTCAGTACAGAGTGAGCGCCGCACTGTCGGAGGGTCAGTATGGAGGGGGAGAGGCTCTGTCGGAGGGTCAGTACTGATGGAGAGCCGCACTGTTGGATGGTCAGTACTGAGCGATCGCCGCATTTTCAGAGGGTCAGAACTGAGGGAAAGCCGCACAGTCGGAGGGTCAGTACTGAGGGAGAGCCGCACTGTCGGAGGGTCAGTGCTGAGGGAGAGCCGCACTGTCAGAGGGTCAGTGCTGAGGGAGAGCCGCACTGTCGGATGTTCAGTACTGAGGGAGCGCCGCACTGTTGGAGGGTCAGTACTGAGGAAGCGCCGCACAGTCGGAGGGTCAGTACTGAGGGAGAGCCGCGCTGTCGGAGGGTCAGTACTGAGGGAGAGCCGCACTGTCGGAGGATCAGTGCTGAGGGAGAGCCGCACTGTCGGAGGATCAGTGCTGAGGGAGCGCCGCACTGTCGGAGGGTCAGTACTGAGGGAGCGCCGCATTGTCGGAGGGCCAGTGCTGAGGGACCGCCGCACTGTCGGAGGGTCAGTGCTTAGGGAGCGCCTCACTGTCGGAGGGTCAGTGCTGAGGGAGTGCCGCACTGTCGGAGGATGAGTACTGAGGGAGAAAGGCACTGTCGGAGGGTCAGTACTGAGGGAGAGCGGCACTGTCGGAGGGTCAGTACTGAGGGAGAGAGGCACTGTCGGAGGGTCAGTACAGAGTGAGTGCCGCACTGTCGGAGGGTCAGTAATGAGGGAGAGCCGCGCTGTCGGAGGGACAGTACTGAGGGAGAGCCGCACTGTCGGAGGATGAGTGCTGAGGGAGAGCAGCACTGTCGGAGGGTAATTGCTGATGGACCGCCGCACTGTCGGAAGGTCAGTAATGAGGGGGAGAGGCTCTGTCGGAGGGTCAGTGCTGAGGGAGCGCCATGTTGTCGGAGGGTCAGTACTGAGGATGAGCCCCACTGCGGGATGGTCAGTACTGATGGAGAGAGGCACTGTCGGAGGGTGAGTACTTTGGGGGAGAGGCACTGTCGGAGGGTCAGTGATGAGGCAGCGCCGCACAGTCGGAGGGTCAGAACTGAGGGAGAGAGGCACGGTCGGAGGGTCAGTACTGATGGAGAGAGGCACTGTCGGAGGGTCAGTACTGAGGGAGAGAGGCACAGTCGGATGGTCAGTACTGATGGACAGAGGCACTGTCGGAGGGTCAGTACTGAGGGAGAGCCGCACTGTCGGAGGGTCAGTACTGAGGGGAAGAGGCTCTGTCGAAGGGTCAGTACTGAGGGATCGCCGCATTTTCGGAGAGTCAGTAATGAGGGAAAGCCGCACTGTCGGAGGGTCAGTGCTGAGGGAGCGCCGCACTGTCGGAGGGTCAGTACTGAGGAGAGCCGCACTGTCGGAGGGTCAGTGCTGAGGGAGAGCCGCACTGTCGGAGGGTCAGTACTGAGGGAGAGCCGCACTGTCGGAGGGTCAGTGCTGAGAGAGAGCCGCACTGTCGGAGGGTCAGTACTGAGGGAGCACCGCACTGTCGGAGGGTCAGTACTGAGGGAGAGCCGCACTGTCGGAGGGTCAGTACTGAGGGAGAGCTGCACAGTTGGAGGGTCAGTACTGGGGGAGCGCCGCACAGTCAGAGGGCCAGTACTGAGGGAGAGCCGCGCTGTTGGAGGGTCAGTGCTGAGGGAGCGCCGCACTGTCGGAGGGTCAGTGCTGAGGGAGTGCCGCACTGTCGGAGGATCAGTACTGAGGGAGAGAGGCACTGTCGGAGGGTCAGTACTGAGGGAGAGAGGCACTATCGGAGGTTCAGTACTGAGGGAGAGAGGCACTGTCGGAGGGTCTGTACTGAGGGAGCGCCGCACTGTCGGATGGTCAGTACTGATGGAGAGAGGCACTGTCGGAGGGTCAGTGCTGAAGGAGAGAGTCACTGTCGGAGGGTCAGTACTGAGGGAGAGCCGCAATGTCGGAGGGTCAGTGCTGAGGGAGAGCCGCACTGTCGGAGGGTCAGTGCTGAGGGAGAGCCGCACTGTTGGAGGGTCAGTGCTGAGGGAGAGCCGAACTGTCAGAAGGTCAGTGCTGAGGGAGAGCCGCACTGTCGGAGGGTCAGTACTGAGGGAGCGCCGCACTGTCGGAGGGTCTGTACTGAGGGAGCGCCGCACTGTCGGCGGGTCAGTACTGATGGAGAGAGGCACTGTCGGAGGGTCA
>NW_027600333.1:0-15839 GCF_964194155.1 Cetorhinus maximus | reverse complement strand
GCTCCCCGCACCCCCTTAATACACCCACACGCTCCCCGCACCCCCTTAATACCCCCACACGCTCCCCGCACCCCCTTAATACACCCACACGCTCCCCGCACCCCCTTAATACCCCCACACGCTCCCCGCACCCCCTTAATACACCCACACGCTCCCCGCACCCCCTTAGTACCCCCACACGCTCCCCGCACCCCCTTAATACCCCCTCTAATCCCCCACACGCTCCCCGCACCCCCTTAATACCCCCTCTAATCCCCCACATGCTCCCCGCACCTCCTTAATACCCCCTCTAATCCCCGCACCCCCTTAATACCCCCTCTAATCCCCCACACGCTCCCCGCACCCCCTTAATACCCCCACACGCTCCCCGCAGCCCCTTAATACCCCCTCTAATCCCCCACACGCTCCCCGCACCCCCTTAATACCCCCTCTAATCCCCCACACGCTCCCCGCACCCCTTTAATACCCCCTTAATACCCCCACACGCTCCCCGCACCCCCTTAATACCCCCACACGCTCCCCGCACCCCCTTAATACCCCCTCTAACCCCCCACACGCTCCCCGCACCCCCTTAATACCCCCTCTAATCCCCCACACGCTCCCCGCACCCCCTTAATACCCCCTCTAATCGCCACTCGCTCCCCGCACCCCCTTAATACCCCCTCTAATCCCTACATGCTCCCCGCACCCCTTAATACCCCAGTCTAATCCCACTCACTCCCTGCACCCTTCAATAACCCTCCAGTCTAATCCCACTCTCCCCCTCACTCCCCGCACCCTTTAATATCCCACCCAGTCTAATCCCACTCTCCCCCTCACTCCCCACACCCTTTAATATCCCACCCAGTCTAATCCCATTCTCCCCCTCACTCCCCGCACCCTTTAATATCCCACCCAGTCTAATCCCACTCTCCCCCTCACTCCCCGCACCCTTTAATATCCCACCCAGTCTAATCCCTCTCTCCCCCTCACTCCCCGCACCCTTTAATATCCCACCCAGTCTAATCCCACTCTCCCCCTCACTCCCCGCACCCTTTAATATCCCACCCAGTCTAATCCCACTCTCCCCCTCACTCCCCGCACCCTTTAATATCCCACCCAGTCTAATCCCTCTCTCCCCCTCACTCCCCGCACCCTTTAATATCCCACCCAGTCTAATCCCACTCTCCCCCTCACTCCCCGCACCCTTTAATATCCCACCCAGTCTAATCCCCCTCACTCCCCGCACCCTTTAATATCCCACCCAGTCTAATCCCACTCTCCATCTCACTCCCCACACCCTTTAATATCCCACCCAGTCTAATCCCACTCACTCCCCGCACCCTTTAATAACCCTCCAGTCTTACATACACGCTCTCACGAAATGTCACCTTTCCTGTATTGCAACAGAATTTACATTTCAAAATGTACATTTTTGTGGACAACTACCATGTAAATGTGAGTCTGTCTTTCCACCTCTCTCTCTCTCTCTCTCTCTCCCTACCTCTCTCTCTGTATCACATAAAATGTAAATTTCCACACAATTTAATGATTAAGTCATTATGTGCTAAGACTTGCAATAACTGTTACCACAGTTGTACTTGCTTGTCACAGGGACTTGGACCAAAACCAACTCTTGCAGTCCTGAAACCTCAGGCCCAGGGAGCCAGAGAGAGGGACAGAGAGTCAGAGAGAGGGACAGAGAGTCAGAGAGAGGGACAGAGAGTCAGAGAGAGGGACAGAGAGTCAGAGAGAGGGACAGAGATTCAGAGAGAGCGACAGAGAGTCAGAGAGAGGGACAGAGAGGCAGAGAGAGCGACAGAGAGTCAGAGAGAGGGACAGAGAGTCAGAGAGAGGGACAAAGAGGCAAACACACAGAGAGAGAGAGAGGGATAGACAGATAGAGGGACAGGGAGAAGGACAGATAGAGAGAGAGAGAGAGAGAGACAGACAGAGGGACAGAGAGTCAGAGAGAGGGACAGAGAGGCAGACACAGAGAGAGAGAGAGAGGGATAGACAGACAGAGGGACAGAGAGGCAGACACAGAGAGAGAGAGAGAGAGGGATAGACAGACAGAGAGACAGGGAGAAGGACAGATAGAGAGAGAGATAGAGGGACAGGGAGAAGGACAGATAGAGAGAGAGAGGGAGAGACAGACAGACAGAGGGACAGAGAGTCAGAGAGAGGGACAGCGAGAGAGAGAGAGAGGGATAGACAGACAGAGAGACAGGGAGAAGGACAGATAGAGAGAGAGAGAGAGAGAGAATGTCAGAGAGAGGGACAGAGAGGCAGACACAGAGAGAGAGAGGGATAGACACAGAGAGACAGGGAGAAGGACAGATAGAGAGAGAGAGACAGAGGGACAGAGTCAGAGAGAGGGTCAGAGAGACAAACAGAGGAGACAAGGTCAGAGAGACAGAGAGAGTGACTGGGGGACAGACAGACAGAGAGAGGGAGGAACAGGGTCAGATAGACAGACAGAGAGAGGGACAGACAGACAGAGAGACAGAGACAGAGGGACAGAAAGTCAGAGAGGCAGACAGACAGAGAGAAGGTTAGAGAGACAGGGAAAGTGACGGGGACAGAGAGAGGGACAGCCAGACAAAGAGAGGGACAGACAGACAGAGGACAGACAGAGAGAGAGAGAGGAACAGGGTCAGATAGACAGAGAGAGAGAGAGAGGAACAGACAGAGAGAGTGGGACACATACAGAGAGAGAGAGACACATACAGAGAGAGAGGGACAAACAGAGAGAGAGAGAGAGGGACAGACAGAGAGAGAGGGACAGAGAGAGAGGGACAGACAGAGAGAGAGAGAGACAGAGAGAGAGAGACAGAGAGAAAGAGAGAGAGAGACAGAGAGAAAGAGAGAGAGAGACAGAGAGAAAGAGAGAAAGAGATAGAGAGACAGGGAGACAGATAGAGAGACAGACAGAGAGAGAGGGAGTGACAGACAGAGATCATGCGGAGAGACAGACAGAGGCACACAGAGAGACTGACTGACAGACAGAGAGAGAGACTGACGACAGACAGACAGAGACTGAAAGACAGAGAGAGGCTGACAGAAAGAGAGAGAGAGAGAGAGAGAGACATTGACAGAAAGAGAGAGAGTATGTGTGTGTGTTGTCGGGTCACCGAGTCGTGCTATTAATGACAGAGTTGACCTGCAGACTCTTCCTGAGTGGAAACATTAAGTTTATTAAGTCAGCAGCAACTACAACACTTGTTTTCAACTCCAACTCTAATCTCTGCACTATCTGCCTGAGGTAGCCCACGCTATTCTCCTATTGGTCACTGCGGACCATGGGATCTGGCCTAACAACTATCACTCTTAAAGGTACATTGCACGCTAAATAAATCCGCAATTACTACATTCCTCCCCCTTTAACTCGGTTGTACTTGCTATATTCGCAGGTGCCCATTTTCCAAGGGAAACATAATACTGATGCTGGGTAAAGAATTTACGAGTTGGGTCTCTCAGGTGGTTTCCTGGTTACCCGTGGAGCGCCTCAGCTTTACCTCGTAGCTTCAGGTTCCTCGCCAGGAACTCCCCTTTCTCCAGAGTTGCCCGAACATCAGCTGCTTTGGCGGACGCCTGAATCCTCAACTCTCGCAGGAACACCGGACGTGTCAGTCTCGGGTCCTTAAGACCATAAGACATAGGAGCAGAAATTAGGCCATTCGGCCCATCGAGTCTGCTCCGCCATTCAATCATGGCCGATGAGTTTCTCAACCCCATTCTCCCGCCTTCTCCCCTTAACCTTTGATCCCCTTACCAATCAAGAACCTATCTATCTCGGTCTTAAATACACTCAATGACCTGGCCTCCACAGCCTTCTGTGGCAATGAATTCCATAGATTCACCACTCTCTGGCTGAAGAAGTTTCTCCTCATCTCTGTTCTCAAAGGTCTTCCCTTTACTCTGAGGCTGTGCCCCTCGGGTCCTAGTCTCTCCTACTCATGGAAACATCTTCCCCACGTCCCACTCTATCCAGGCCTTGCAGTATTCTGTAAGTTTCAATCAGATCCCACCCCCCTCATCCTTCTAAACTCCATCGAGTATAGACCCAGAGTCCTCAAACGTTCCTCATATACGTTAAGCCTTTCATTCCTGGGATCGTTCTCGTGAACCTCCTCTGGACCATCTCCAGGGCCAGCACATCCTTCCTGAGATACGGGGCCCAAAGTTGCTCACAATAGTCGAGTGTCCTCGACAGTAATCGCCGACCCGGTCATGTGGTCACCGGTGGAACCAAATCTTGGTGATTTGTGTCTCTCTCTCTCTCTCTCTCTCTTAAATGGTCCACATGTTTACAGATGTTTACAGAAGGTTGTCCACCTCCACGCGCCCCAGTCACCACGCCTACTTGCGTATTTAAGACCGAGATAGATCGGTTCTTGATTGGTAAGGGGGATCAAAGGTTACGGGGAGAAGGCGGGAGAATGGGGTTGAGAAACTCATCGGCCATGATTGAATGGCGGAGCAGACTCGATGGGCCGAATGGCCTAATTTCTGCTCTTTTGTCCTATGGTCTCATGGTCTTACTTCACCCAGTCCTTCCCCCGGTGAGGTGTCTCACCAACACCGCCTCTCCCACGGTTAAAAATTTACTCTTTTTGTTAAAAATCCACTCATTGGTGGGGATGTGGGCGTCGTTGGCTTAGGCCAGCGTTTATTGCCCCCCATCCCTAATTGCCCTGGTTCAAGGGGCAGTTAAGAGTCAACCCCATGGCCGTGTGTGTGTGTGTGTCGGGGGGGGTCTGGAGTCACACGTGTAGGGGGCCAGACCAGGTAAGGTCGGCAGATTTCCCTCCTTCCCTAAAGGGGCATTAGTGAACCAGATGGGTTTTTAACAACAATCGACAGCGGTTTCATGGTCCTCGTGAGGCTTTTAATTCTTTAATTATTGAATTCTAATTCCGCCATCGGCCAGGGCGCGTTTGGAACCTGGGGTCCCCAGGGCGTTACCCAGAGTCTCTGGATCGCTAGTCCAGCGGCAATGCCACCAGGCCATTTCCCCCTCTCGCGACTGTGCTGAGTCGTGTCTAGTTTGCTGGCTTCCCTGACACCTGACTGGACCTCGTACACCGGTCACTGATGTAGGTGCAGCAGGCGGTAAAGAAGGCCAATGGTATGTTGGCCTTCATAGCCAGAGGATTCGAGTACAGGAGCAGGGATGTCTTGCTGCAATTGTACAGGGGCCTTGGTGAGACCACACCTGGAATATCGTGTGCGGTTTTGGTCTCCTTACCTGAGGAAGGATGTTCTTGCTATAGAGGGAGCGCAGCGACTGATTCCTGGGATGGTGGGACTGACACGTGAGGAGAGATTGAGTCGGTTGGGATTATATTCACCGGAGTTCAGAAGAATGAGGGGGGATCTCATAGAAACCTATAAACAGGACTAGACAGGGTAGATGCAGGAAGGATGTTCCCGATGGTGGTGGTGGGAGTTCAGAACCAGGGGGTCACAGTCTGAGGATACGGGGTAGACCATTTAGGACTGAGATGAGGAGAAATGTCTTCACCCAGAGAGTGGTGAGCCTGTGGAATTCGCTACCACAGTAAGTAGTGGAGACCAAGAAGTTGTATGTTTTCAAGAAGGAGTTAGATGTCGCTCTTGGAGGGGGCGAGAGGGATCGAAGGGTATGGGGGAGAAAGCGGGGAGCAGGATATTGAGTTGGATGATCAGCCATGATCATGGTGAATGGGGGGGTTGGTGGTCCCGTCATGAAAGTGAAAGTGAAGACCAGCTGGCTTGATTGACCAAGGAATCAGCGGTGAGCTTTCCCACGCTCTGCCCGGGAGTGTTTGAGACCGCCCTCTCTGCCAGTCCGTTCTGAGGCAGCCACTGGCATTGCCCATCCATCTCAGGCCGCCGTAGAGGGAGAGAGCCTTGTCGCTACGGCCTTCATTCGGGGTCATTCCTGGATGGGCCCCTGCGTCGGTCAATGAGAAATGTCTCCCCCTCCCCCCTCTCTGGCTGGTTATTTCACGTCTCCTTGACGTTGAAGGGCGGCTTCGTGTGGTCAGATGCGATGGCTCCTGCGGCCAACTGTGAAGCCCTTGCTCTCAACCCGAGACAGGGCTGGGTCCCGACTTCAGGATTACGGTGCCAGAAGAGAGGCCCTTCGGCCCATCGAGTCTGCACCGACACGTGAGAAACACCTGACCTACCTCCCTAATCCCATTGACCCAGCGCTTGGCCCCATAGCCTTGAATGTTTATGAGGTGCCAAGTGCTCATCCAGGTACTTTTGAAAGGATGTGAGGCTAACCCGCCTCCACCACCCTCCCAGGCAGTGCATTCCAGACCCTCACCACCCTCTGGGTAAAAAAGTATTCCTCACATCCCCCCTAAACCTCCTGCCCCTCACCTTGAACTTATGTCCCCCTCGTGACTGACCCTTCGACTCAAGGGGAACAGCTGCTCCCTATCCACCCTGTCCATGCCCCTCATCATCTTGTCCACCTCGATCAGGTCGCCCCCCTCATCCTTCTCTGCTCCAACGAAAACAACCCGAGTCTATCCAACCTCTATTGCCCAGTCTCCGATCTGTCGAGCGCCTACCAACGAGGGGTCTGTAAGGTATTTTACCAGCGCAGCGAGTTCCTGTGGAACTGGGACGTGCTCAACGTTTTCCTGTAAAGACAAAGGGCCAAAGGGTGTCGGCGTTTGCGATTTGATTGTCGGGCCTGTGCGCTAGAGGGTATTCGTACCCTGCCAGGATTAAGGCCCATCGTTGTACTCTTGCTGAGGTGGTATAGCCTTGTCCTCACTGAACGATCCTAGCCAATGGCCTGTGGTCTGAAACGATGGTAAATGTGCATGTACTGGCGAAATTTCTTGACGCCAAAGATGATGGACCTTATCTATCTGGGAGTTCCTCTGTGGTGAGCCCAGCACTGTAGACAAATCGGGTGGAGAAGCGCCCAGGGAAAGAGAGAGAGAGACTGACAGGGAGGGCTCGAGGGCCCAGGCTTCACCCCAGGCCCTCAGCCTGGTTTAATTGGTCTCAGCAGAGCTTGGTCCTCAGTCCCAGAGACACACTCTCGCCCAGTGCTGCCCTCAGTTACTGATGCCGCAAAGTGGACAGACGACATGGCCAACAACGGGCGGCTATTTTGAGCTGGTAGTTAGGATGTGCGAAGTTGGAGGCACATCCTAACTCAGGGCACTGCCTGGTCTCAGTGTGTGTGTGTGTGTGTATGTGTTTGTGTGTGGGATGTCCATGTGCGGCGCTCCCTCGGCGCTGACCCTCCGACAGTGCGGCGCTCCCTCGGCGCTGACCCTCCGACAGTGCGGCTCTCCCTCAGCGCTGACCCTCCGACAGTGCGGCTCTCCCTCGGCGCTGACCCTCCGACAGTGCGGCGCTCCCTCAGCGCTGACCCCCCGACAGTGCGGAGCTCCCTCAGCGCTGACACTCCGACAGCGCGGAGCTCCCTCAGCACTGACCCTCTGACAGCGCAGAGCTCCCTCAGCGCAGATCTCCCTCAGCACTGACCCTCTGACAGCGCAGAGCTCCCTCAGCACTGACCCTCCGACAGCGCAGAGCTCCCTCAGCACTGACCCTCCGACAGTGCGGCGCTCCCTCGGCGCTGACCCTCCAACAGTGCGGCACTCCCTCGGCACTGAACCTCCGACAATGCAGCTCTCCCTCAGCACTGACCCTCCGACAGTGCGGCTCTCCCTCAGCGCTGACCCTCCGACAGTGCGGAGCTCCCTCAGCACTTTAAGAATTTTATTGAATTTTAATTACGTTTAGTAATGTCAGACACGTCTTGGCATTACGAGATCAGGTTATATAAAAGCCTGTCATAGGCCACTAAATCAAAGGTCTTGCTGACATATTTTAGATTGAATGGTTCGATTAGCTTCAATCTGGGTTGAATGATGTGGAAAGCTGAGTGTGGTTACAAAGCCTGGAATGTCCCTCTTGAGGTCTGACCGGATTGTGAAAGATTTAGTCCTTGTGAAATCAGCACATTGTAATTACTGGGCAAGAAATCTTGCCTCACATGCACACACTCACTCACTTCCCCGCACACCCACACACACCCACACACACGTACACACACCCACACACATGTACACACACGTACACACACCCACACACACGTACACACACACACACACACATATTCAAGCACATGCAGACGCAGACACGCTAATTCTGACACACACACATTCACACACACAAACTCACGCTCACACACACATATTCGCACACTCACTCACACATGTTCGCATACTCGTGCACGCACACACGCTTATGCACTCACACACAATCACACGCTCACACACTCGCACACACACACATTCACACACTCGCACACACACACATTCACACACTTGCACACACACACATATTTGCACACTTGCACAGTCATACATGCTCGCACACTCACATGCACTCATACTTGCAAACTCACACACACTCGCGCACTCACACAGGAACACACACTGGCAGTCACACTCTCAGACTGATACACTCGCACACTCACTCACACACACTGGCACACTCAAACACTCACTCACACTCGCAGACTCATACACACGCTGACACACACTCACATACAATCTCACACTCTCTCACACAAACACACACACACTCATACACTCATACATAATCACACGCTCACACACTATCATACACTCGCACACTCACACTCACATACACGCACACACACTCATTCACACACTTGCGCACTCACATGCTCGCACATTCACTCATACACAATCACACTCACACACACACTCATACACAATCACACTTGCACACTCACTCTCACACACACACACACACACTGTCACACCTGGAAGTTCCCCTCCGAGCCACTCACCATCCCGACTTGGGAATATAATCGGCCGTTCCTTCACTGTCGCCGGGTCAAAATCCTGGAACTCCCTCCCTAACAGCGCCGTGGGTGTACCTACACCACACGGACAAAATCCTGGAACTCCCTCCCTAACAGCGCTGTGGGTGTACCTACACCACACGGGGACAAAATCCTGGAACTCCCTCCCTAACAGCGCCGTGGGTGTACCTACACCACACACGGGGACTAAATCCTGGAACTCCCTCCCTAACAGCGCTGTGGGTGTACCTACACCACACGGGGACAAAATCCTGGAACTCCCTCCCTAACAGCGCTGTGGGTGTACCTACACCACACGGGGACTGCAGCGGCTCAAGAAGGCGGCTCACCCCCACCCACCTTCTCAAGGGGCAATTAGGGATGGGTAATAAATGCTGGGCCCAGCCCAGTGACGCCCACATCCCCTGAATGTATAAAAAACTCACACACGCTCTCACACACACTCACACAAACACACACAAAAAACCACACACTCACAACCTCATGCATCCACACTCACAAATGCACATACACAAAAACACTCACACTGACACACGCACGAACACACACAAATTTTCACACACTACACAAACACTTACACACACACACTCACACACCCTCTCACATACAGAGTCATACACACTCACATATGCAAAAACACACTCTCACACTCATACATGCACACTCACACACACACACAAAAACATTCTAACACACACAAACACACACACTAACACAGAGAGAGAGAGAGAGAAACAGAGATAGAGGGAGAGAATGAGAGAAACAGATAGAGAGAGATGGAAACACAGAGAGAAAAGAGAGAAAGAGACAGAGATATAGAGAGAGAGAGAAAAGAGAGAAAGAGACAGATCGAGAGAGAGAAATAGAGATAGAGAGCGAGAGAAATAGAGATAGAGAGCGAGAGAAATAGAGATAGAGAGCGAGAGAAATAGAGATAGAGAGCGAGAGAAATAGAGATAGAGAGCGAGAGAAATAGAGATAGAGAGCGAGAGAAATAGAGATAGAGAGCGAGAGAAATAGAGATAGAGAGCGAGAGAAATAGAGATAGAGAGCGAGAGAAATAGAGATAGAGAGCGAGAGAAATAGAGATAGAGAGCGAGAGAAATAGAGATAGAGAGAAATAGAGATAGAGAGCGAGAGAAATAGAGATAGAGAGAAATAGAGATAGAGAGCGAGAGAAATAGAGATAGAGAGCGAGAGAAATAGAGATAGAGAGCGAGAGAAATAGAGATAGAGAGCGAGAGAAATAGAGATAGAGAGCGAGAGAAATAGAGATAGAGAGCGAGAGAAATAGAGATAGAGAGCGAGAGAAATAGAGATAGAGAGCGAGAGAAATAGAGATAGAGAGCGAGAGAAATAGAGATAGAGAGCGAGAGAAATAGAGATAGAGAGCGAGAGAAATAGAGATAGAGAGCGAGAGAAATAGAGATAGAGAGCGAGAGAAATAGAGATAGAGAGCGAGAGAAATAGAGATAGAGAGCGAGAGAAATAGAGATAGAGAGCGAGAGAAACAGAGATAGAGAGAGAGACAGAGACACAGAGACAGAGACATAGAGAGAGCGAGAGAGAGAAACAGAGATAGCGATTAAGAGAAAGAAAAACAGAGATCAAAAGAAACAGAGATGGAGAGAAAGAAAAGAGATAGAGAGAGAGACAGAGAAACAGAGATAGAGAGAGACAGAGAAACAGAGATAGAGAGAGAGACAGAGAAACAGAGATAGAGAGAGACAAACAGACAGAGAGAGAGACAGAGAAACAGATAGAGAGAGAGACAGAGAAACAGATAGAGAGAGACAGAGAAACAGATAGAGAGACAGAGAAACAGACAGAGAGAGAGACAGAGAAACAGAGGTAGAGAGAGAGAGAGAAACAGATAGAGAGAGAGACAGAGAAACAGATAGAGAGAGAGACAGAGAAACAGACAGAGAGAGAGACAGAGAAACAGAGAGAGACAGAGACAGAGAAACAGAGAGAGACAGAGACAGAGAAACAGAGAGAGACAGAGAGACAGAGAAACAGATAGAGAGAGAGAGACAGAGAAACAGATAGAGAGAGAGAGTCAGAAAAACAGATAGAGAGAGACAGAGAAACAGAGATAGAGAGAGAGACAGAGAAACAGAGATAGAGAGAGAGACAGAGAAACAGAGATAGAGAGAGACAGAGAAACAGAGATAGAGAGAGAGACAGAGAAACAGAGATAGAGACAGAGAAACAGATAGAGAGACAGAGAAACAGAGAGAGACAGAGAAACAGATAGAGAGAGAGAGACAGAGAAACAGAGAGAGACAGAGAAACAGATAGAGAGAGAGAGACAGAGAAACAGATAGAGAGAGACAGAGAAACAGATAGAGAGAGAGAGACAGAGAAACAGATAGAGAGAGAGAGGCAGAGAAACAGATAGAGAGAGAGACAGAGAAACAGATAGAGAGACAGAGAAACAGATAGAGAGAGAGACAGAGAAACAGATAGAGAGAGAGAGTCAGAAAAACAGATAGAGAGAGACAGAGAAACAGAGATAGAGAGAGAGACAGAGAAACAGAGATAGAGAGAGAGACAGAGAAACAGATAGAGAGAGAGAGTCAGAAAAACAGAAGAGAGAGACAGAGAAACAGAGATAGAGAGAGAGACAGAGAAACAGAGATAGAGAGAGAGACAGAGAAACAGAGATAGAGACAGAGAAACAGACAGAGAGAGAGAGAAACAGAGAGAGACAGAGAAACAGATAGAGAGACAGAGAAACAGAGAGACAGAGAAACAGATAGAGAGAGAGAGACAGAGAAACAGAGAGAGACAGAGAGACAGAGAAACAGAGAGAGACAGAGAAACAGATAGAGAGAGAGAGACAGAGAAACAGATAGAGAGAGAGAGACAGAGAGAGAGAGAGACAGAGAAACAGATAGAGAGACAGAGAAACAGATAGAGAGAGAGACAGAGAAACAGATAGAGAGAGAGACAGAGAAACAGATAGAGAGAGAGACAGAGAAACAGATAGAGAGAGAGACAGAGAAACAGATAGAGAGAGAGAGACAGAGAGAGAGAGAGACAGAGAGAGAGAGAGACAGAGAGAGAGAGAGACAGAGAAACAGATAGAGAGACAGAGAAACAGATAGAGAGACAGAGAAACAGATAGAGAGAGAGAGAGAGAGACAGAGAAACAGGTAGAGAGAGAGACAGAGAAACAGAGATAGAGAGAGAGACAGAGAAACAGATAGAGAGACAGAGAAACAGAGAGAGACAGAGAAACAGATAGAGAGAGAGAGACAGAGAAACAGAGAGAGACAGAGAAACAGATAGAGAGAGAGAGACAGAGAAACAGATAGAGAGAGAGACAGAGAAACAGATAGAGAGAGAGAGACAGAGAAACAGATAGAGAGAGAGAGACAGAGAAACAGATAGAGAGAGAGACAGAGAAACAGATAGAGAGACAGAGACAGAGAAACAGATAGAGAGAGAGAGACAGAGAAACAGATAGAGAGAGAGACAGAGAAACAGATAGAGAGAGAGACAGAGAAACAGGTAGAGAGAGAGAGAAAAACAGAGATAGAGAGAACGAGAGAAAGAAACAGAGATAGAGATGGAGACAGACAGAGAGAGAGCGAGAGAAACAGAGATAGAGAGAACGAGAGAAAAACAGAGATAGCGAGAGATAGAGAGGGTGAGAAACATATAGAGAGAGAGGCAGAGACAGAGATGGAGACAGAGATAGAGAGAGTGAGAAACAGAGATGATAGAGAGAGAAACAGAGATAGAGAGAGAAACACAGATAGAGAGAGAGAGAGAGAGAAAAAAGAGAAAGAGACAGAGATAGAGAGAAAGAGAGAAAGAGAGATAGAGAGAGAGATAGAGAAAGAGATGGAGAAAAAGGGAGAGCGAGAGAAACAGCGAGGGAGAGAGTGAAACAGATAGAGAGAGAAAAACAGAGACAGGGAGAGAGAGAGTGAGAGAAACAGAGATAGAGAGAGAGAGAGAGGGGGGGGGGGGTCAGAGAGAGAGCGAGAGACAGAGAGAGAGAGACAGAGAGAGAGAGAGAGACAGAGAGAGAGACACGGAGAGAGACAGAGAGAGAAAGACAGAAACGGAGACAGAGAGAGAGAGAGACAGAGAGAGATAGTGAGAGAAACAGAGAGAGATAGGGAGGGGTGTAGGGGGCTGGAGGATGTTCTCCCTCGCCCTCTCGCCCTCTCGCCCTCTCGTCCTCTCTCGCCCTCTCTCGTCCTCTCGTTCTCTCTCTCGCCCTCTCGTTCTCTCTCGCCCTCTCTCGTCCTCTCTCGCCCTCTCTCGTCCTCTCTCGCCCTCTCGTTCTTTCTCGCTCTCTCTCGCCCTCTCGTCCTCTCTTGCCCTCTCGTCCTCTCTCGCCCTCTCGTCCCTCTCGCCCTCTCGTCCTCTCTCGCCCTCACGTCCTCTCTCGCCCTCTCGTTCTTTCTCGCTCTCTCTCGTTCTCTCTCGTTCTCTCTCGCTCTCTCTCGCCCTCTCTCGCTCTCTCGTTCTCTCTCTCTCTCTCTCTCGTCTCTCTCGCTCTCTCGTTCTCTCTCGTTCTCTCTCGCTCTCTCGTTCTCTCTCGTTCTCTCTCGCCCTCTCTCGCTCTCTCTCGCTCTCTCGCCCTCTCGTTCTCTCTCGCTCTCTCGTTCTCTCTCTCTCACTCTCTCGTTCTCTCTCGCTCTCTCTCGCTCTCTCGCTCTCTCTCGTTCTCTCTCGCTCTCTCTCGCTCTCTCGCTCTCTCTCACTCTCTCGTTCTCCCTCGCTCTCTCTCGTTCTCTCTCGCACTCTCTCGCTCTCTCGTTCTCTCTCGCACTCTCGTTCTCTCCCTCGCTCTCTCACTCTCTCGTTCTCCCTCGCTCTCTCGTTCTCTCTCTCCCTCTCGCTCTCTCTCGCTCTCTCGTTCTCCCTCGCTCTCTCGTCTCTCTCTCGCGCTCTCTCGCTCTCTCGTTCTCTCTCGCGCTCTCTCACTCTCTCTCACTCTCTCTCACTCTCTCTCACTCTCTCGCTCTCTCTCGCTCTCTCTCGCTCTCTCGTTCTCTCGTTCTCTCTCGCGCTCTCTCGTTCTCTCTCGCTCTCTCGCCCTCTCGCTCTCTCTCTCGCTCTCTTGTTCTCCCTCGCTCTCTCGTTCTCCCTCGCTCTCTCGTTCTCTCACTCTCTCTCTCGCTCTCTCTCGCTCTCTCTCGTTCTCTCTCGCTCTCTCTCGCTCTCTCGTTCTCTCGTTCTCCCTCGCTCTCTCGTTCTCCCTCGCTCTCTCACGCTCTCTCGTTCTCTCTTGTTCTCTCGTTCTCTCTCGCGCTCTCTCGTTCTCTCTCGTTCTCTCTCGCGCTCTCTCGTTCTCTCTCACTCTCTCTCGCGCTCCCTCGTTCTCTCCTCTCACTCTCTCGTTCTCTCTCGTTCTCTCTCACTCTCTCTCGCTCTCTCTCGTTCTCTCTTGTTCTCTCGCTCGTTCTCTCTCGTTCTCTCTCGCTCTCTCTCGTTCTCTCTCTCCCTCTCTTCTCTCTCTCGCTCTCTCTCGTTCTCTCTCTCGCTCTCTCTCGTTCTCTCTCGTCTCTCTCGTTCTCTCTCGTTCGTTCTCTCGCTCTCTCTTGTCTCGCTCGTTCTCTCTCGTTCTCCCTCGCTCTCTCATTCTCCTCTCTCTCCCTCTCGCTCTCTCGTTCTCTCTCGCTCTCTCTCGTTCTCTCTCTCTCTCTCGTTCTCTCTCGCTCTCTCGTTCTCTCTCTCTTCGCTCTCTCATTCTCTATCGCTCTCTCATTCTCTCTCTCTCTCGTTCTCTCGCTCTCTCTTGCTCGTTCTCTCCTTCTCTCGCGCTCTCTCTCGCTCTCTCTCTCACTCTTCTCTCTCTCTCTCTCTCTCGTTCTCTCTCGCTCTCTCTCGTTCTCTCTCGCTCTCTCTCGTTCTCTCTCGCTCTCTCGTTGTCTCGCTCGTTCTCTCTCGTTCTCCCTCGCTCTCTCTTCTCTCTCTCCCTCTCGCTCTCTCGTTCTCTCTCGCTCTCTCTCGTTCTCTCTCGCTCTCTCGTTCTCTCTCGCTCTCTCGTTCTCTCTCGCTCTCTCGTTCTCTCTCTCTCGCTCTCTCATTCTCTATCGCTCTCTCGCTCCTCGCTCTCTCGTTCTCTCGCTCTCTCGCTCTCTCGCTCTCGCTCGTTCTCTCCTCTCGCGCTCTCTCTCGCTCTCT
The DNA here is from genome assembly GCF_964194155.1 of Cetorhinus maximus. Lineage (NCBI taxonomy): Eukaryota > Metazoa > Chordata > Chondrichthyes > Lamniformes > Cetorhinidae > Cetorhinus > Cetorhinus maximus. The sequence goes on along the minus strand of NW_027600333.1, from coordinate 832 downwards.
CTCTCACACTCTCTCTCATTCTCTCACTCTCTCTCGTTCTCTCATTCTCTCTCTCTCACTCATGCTCCCTCCCACACGCTATCTCTTGCCATCTCACCCCCTCCCACACATCTCCAGCTGGTAAGGGATGTGTTACAGATCCTGTGTGAAGGGAAATCATGGCAAATTTCACTCTGACACGTCGGAAATTCCTACTGCGTCACCTCAGGCACAGAGTGACTCACTCGCAGCCCATGGTCTGCCTGCCATCTCACTCTAACCAACTATTCAAACATCAACCCTCCCACTCAGAACTTTATTAGGGTCACACGAGAAACCGTCTGAATATCCGGAGAGACAGAGAGAAAGAAAGATGGAGAGGGAGAGAGGACAAGAGAGATAGAGAGAGGGGGAGAGATACAGAGAGAGGGGGAGTGATAGAGAGAGGGAGGGAGAGAGAGAGAGAGGGGGAGAGATAGAGAGAGAGAGAGAGAGAGAGAGGGGGAGAGATAGAGAGAGAGAGAGGTAGAGAGGGAGAGAGAAGAGAGAGGGGGAGAGATAGAGAGAGGGGGAGAGAGAGAGGGGGAGAGTAGAGAGAGAGATAGAGAGAGGGGGAGAGATACAGAGAGAGGGGGAGTGATGAGAGAGGGAGGGAGAGAAGAGAGAGGGAAGAGAGAGAGGAGAGAGGAGAGATAGAGAGAGGGGGAGAGATACAGAGAGGGGGAGAGAGGAGAGAGGGAGAGGGAGAGAGAGAGAGAGAGGGGAGAGAGATGAGTAGAGAGAGAGAGGAGAAGAGAGGAGAGAGAGATGAGAGGTAGAGAGGGTAGAGAGAGGGAGGGAGGGAGGATAGAGA
>NW_027600332.1:0-15852 GCF_964194155.1 Cetorhinus maximus | reverse complement strand
TCATCCCCAACATCAGGTATTATTTCAAACCACTCACATCTTGGTTAAAATGTTCATTCTGAATTTGCTTATTTCCCAGAAAATTGACAAGAAGTTCAAAAACCCTTTACAGTGTCGGAGTGTGCTAGAATTCTCACAGTTAGCTCTCTGTAGAACAAATCTAGTCAGATATATGCACCGTGTCCACAGAAAAGATGACTCAAGGCTAAGTCAATTAGCTGAAACTCTTTCGAGTTATCAACAGTCACAGATTGCAACTCTTTCGAGTACAATCACAGTTCTTGGTTTTCCGGGAGTGGGACATGAACCCACAACCCTCGGATTCAAAGGCGAGGGTGCTATGAACTGAGCCACAGCTGACACCTCCATCAATTAGCTGAAACTCTTTCGAGTTAACAACAGTCACAGATTGCAACTCTTTCGAGTACAATCACAGTTCTTGGTTTCCGGGAGTGGGACATGAACCCACAACCCTCTGATTCAAAGGCGAGGGTGCTATGAACTGAGCCACAGCTGACACCTCCATCAATTAGCTGAAATGGTACTAAATACCAAATGAAATCAATTAGCAATTAATTGAAATGACAGTGCCCCATGCAACACTCTAAACTGCATTTTCTCACTGAGAGAAAAGTTAAGATTTATTACCAAGATATTTTGGATTTGCAGTAGTGATCAGTTTCAGTGCTGCGCAGTTCATGCCACAGGGAAACAGTGGCATAGTGGTATTATTACTGGACCAGTAATCCAGAGACCCAGGGTAAGGCTCTAGGTCTCTGGACCTGGGTTTGTATTCATCCACGACAGATGGTGAAATTTGAATCCAATAAAAATCTGGAAAAAAACAGTCTGATGATGACCACAAAACCATTGCCGATTGTTGTAAAAACCCATCTGGTTCACTAATGCCCTTTAGGGAAGGGAATCTGCTGTCCTTACCTGGTCTGGCCTACATGTGACTCCAGACCGACAGCAATGTGGTTGACTCTTTAAAAAAAAAAAAATGCCCTCTGAATGAGGGTAATTAGGGCATTAAATGCTGGCCTAGCCAGTGATGCTCACGAATAAAAAAAAACTCATCACTAAATTCTGCTCCTCACCCCTAGGCTTGTTCGAGCATCCTTCCACCTATGAAAGATATTGGACAGACAAATCCGTTTCACCCGGGGTGTGTCTTTCATTTGCTGTTTGCTGTCTGCACCTTTGCTGTTGGTTCAAGCAGCCGATCCTCGAGAGACAGGTTCTGCCACAAGTGGTGCGCGTGAAGCTCCCGGCTGGCATTGTGGATTGTTGTTCTCGGCATTGTTGCCAAGCCGCTGTAGCCACCGGTCATCACGGTGGTGCACGCCAACCCACAGGAGATGGTGTCACCAGCCTCCTCAGTTGTTAGCCATCGACTCCCAGGTCCAATACCTGATGTTTTTTAGGCTTGTGAGCATCCTTGAAGTGGAGCTTTGGGCTCTGACTGTTCACCTGGCTCCAGCTACCTCACGATACTAGAAAGTCCTCGAGCCCGCGGCTGTCTTCCATCCTGCTGACGTGCCCGAGCTAACGAAGCCACCTCTGTTTGATGAGCGCTAACAAACTTGGGAGCTCTGCCTTTGATAGGGCTGCCACGGTCCTGCCAGGATATACCCATAACATGCCGTAGACAGTGAAGATGGAAATTGTTGAGCTTCTTTTCTTGATAGCTGTACGTCGCCCATGTCCCACAGCCATACAAGGTGCTGAGAACACAGGCCTCAAACACCATCAGCTTGGTCCTAAGGGTCAGCTTGGCGTTATTCCATGGGCGTTTCACGAGTCGTCCAAAGGTGGCAGCTGCTTTCCCCGTGTGTGTTTCAAGTCCCGCATCAAGGGACAGATGGTCTGTTACCATGGACCCGAGGTAGCAGAGTTTGCTAACCACTTCCAGTGCGTTGTTATTTAGTGTTACCAGGGGTGGAGATGCAACACCCTGTCCCATAACCATAGATTTCTTGACACTTATAGTCTGGGAAAACAAGTTATAGGCATGGGAGAGAGAGTCCATGAGTCTTTGTAACTGAGTTTCAGTCTGATGACTAGTGCAGCATTATCAGCACAGAGGAGTTCTCTGATCAGGACACGCTGTGTTCTTGTCTTCACTTTCAGTCTTGATAAATTGTAGAGCTTACCGTCTGATCTAGCGTGTAGGTTGACTCTTTCTATATCTACTGGGATGACAAAGGTCAGGAGCATGGAAATGAAGATGCCAAACAGAGTGGGGGCTAGGACACAGCCCTGTTTCACTCGATTCACTCTGGAGCTGATGGAAGTGAAGCTATCAAAAATTGTACAGTGCTGTGCATGTTGTCATGGAAGGAGTGAATGAGACCAAGGAACTTTGGTGGACAACCAATTTTCCTTCAAACCTTGTAGGGTCCTGCTCTACTGATGGTGTCAAATGCCTTAGTGTGATCTATGAAAGTAAGGAAAGGGGATATAACCTGTTCCCTCCATTGCTCTTGCAGCGTATGGGGAAGATCATGTCCACAGCAGATCCGCTGACACGGAAACTGCACTGTGCATCCAGGTACATTTGGTCTGTAAGTAGATGGAGCCTTTTAAGTATGACCCTAGCAAAGGCCTTCCTGTGACACTAAGGAGTGAAATGCCCCCATAGTCGTTACAGTCTCCTTTGTCGTCTTTGTGGAGTATGATGATTTTTGCATCATCCATCTCCTCTGGAATGGAGCCTACTTGTCAGCAGAGAAGGAGGAGGTCATAAAGATGTGGCAGTAGCCGGGACCTTCTGTGCTTGAGTAGTTTAGCTGGGATTCCATCCCTGCCAGGGGTCTTTGTTTGCTAAGCTGTTTATGGGCTTCTTGGGCTCAAGTGAAGAGGGTTTTCACCTAACTCATCCATGACAGGAAGCTACGGAACAGGACCAAGTGCGGACTGGGAGATGTCCATCTGACAGGAGTACAGCTCACAGTAGTGTTCAGCCCAGCGGGACATCCATTTACTTCTGTTGGTGAGTACTTCACCATATGCTGGCTTCAGGAGGGCAACTTTGGTGATGGCAGGAACAAGCCCCCTCTTGATCCCTTCATACACAGTTCGTAGATTTCCATTGTCACAGGCAGTTTGGGTCTCTTGACATAAGTTGATCAATGCTTGTTTGCACAGTATCTCCCTGTCTTTTGCACGGCTGTCTTGGCTACATTCAGGTCGTGCAGTGTTTTAGCCATTGGGTTTACGTTGTGCATCATGTAGGCTTTGTTTTTAGCATCAATGACAGACATCATCTCAGCTGAGTAGGTCTCAAACGGGTCCCAATTGTGGGATCTGCCTTTGCCAAATGAAGCTTCTGCTGCTTCACAGATGATTGAACTTAGTCACGTCCATGATTCATCGATACCAGTGCCGCCTGGTAAGCCTTTGGTGGGTAGCAATCGTTCTTGCGACTGTGCGAAGTGCTGATATTTGGCATCATAACTTGTGCAAGGGATGTTGATGTGTGGTGGCCTGTCGCATTTGGAACTGTGGAACTTTCTGTGCTGCACCTTCACTCTGCTGTGGTCAGCGTCGCATTCTGTACTGTGGTATGTGCAGGTGTGCAGAACACTGGGCAGGTTGTGCCTTCTCATGGTGCCAATGTCCAGACCTTGCATCTCACCATGAAACCTTGTGGCAAAGGCTGTCCTGAATGAGGTATTGGTGATGCAGAGTTCATTCAGGTTAAAAGCTCAAGAAGGTGCTGTCTGTTATTGTTCTTGCCCACCGTGTGTCAACCAAAGCATGTTGACCATGAATCACTGTCTGCCCCAATTCGTGTGCTGAAGTCACCCAGGATGAATAGCCTCTCCCCATTTGAAATGGTCCTCAGAACGTCACCTAGGGAGAGGTAGAAATGTCCTTTGTCTGGGATGCTGGCATACAGAGTTGCTGTGTCAGCACATATAATGTTGACTCCGCCTCAGTCAGATGATAGCCGCATGGAGATGAAGCACTTTGAGGTTGCTACTGGCGACTCAATTGACTATGTCAACCGTGTACACGCTGAAAAACCTACACCATACTCACAGTGGTCTTGAGCATTCTTTTCCATAGCAGCAGCAGGTGTAATTAGCCTCTTGAATAGAGACAGTATCGGTTAACCTGATTTCCTGTAGAGCAGCAATGCTGACACCAAGCTTGTGTAGCTCACGGCCAATCAGGGTCGTCTTATGTATACTTGTTGTGGAGTGTGGGTCGTTGCTTACGCCAGGGGCACGGTGTCCTCACATTCCAGCTTCCAAGCTGAAAGGTTATCTTTCTTTGTTTGCTGCATAGCCTAGGCCCCCTAGGCCTGTAGGCTTGGCTTAGCTCTGTGATTTTTAAGAATTTGTGGGTGGAACACAGAGGTCTGTAATCTGTTGCAAAAACTTTTAAGTGCCTTAAACCTGACAGTATGAAGAACGTCATTTCCTGTGTCCCCTTGTCTACAATTTTTGGATTCAGTCTCAAGTGAATCAAGCAACTGGTACAATCCTAACAAAGAGAGTTTACTTAAAAGAACAGTGACATATAACAAAAACTTGCAACCATATAATCGCCTTTAACATAGTAAAAGCGTCTAAAGCCACTTCACAAGAGCATTATCAGACAAAATGCGACCCAAGCCACATAAAGAGATGCGCTTGGCCAAAGGGATAGGTTTTAAGGAAGAGAGAAAGGCAGAGAGGGGTGGAGAGGTTTCGAGAGGGAATCCTGGAGCTTAAGAAAGCTGAAAGGATGGCCGCCACTAGTGGAACGATAAAAACCAGGGATATGCAAGAAGCCAGAATTGGATCCTGCAAGTCAGGTGTATTCAGCTTTTTTTCCCATTAGTCACATAGTTTCAATATCTGCTCTCATGAGTCTCTATGTATTTCAAGTAATCAATATTAACAGACTTTGGCGTTCTGAACTAGGATTTATTTACCAATGATCCTGCAGGCTAACAAAATTCAAGCAGGATAAATCACATTTAGAAAGGCAAGCGTAAATGGAATTTGAGGGTGAAATTTCATGGTCTCCATGGGCAAAGATTCAACACCCCAGCTGTAATGTAGCTAGGAATTACAACGTAGATTCTGAGGTGGTTTTATGCATCATAAATCACAACGGCTTCTTAAACACAATGAGCAAATGTTAAAACTGACCTTTCCGCTTCCTCCTCAGTCACCTCCTTCTTCTTCTTCAACATGCTGGTGTTGTTTCTTGTTACAACGTTATTACTGGATAGATTTTTTTGTGACTTCTTAAAGGAGTTCTGGTCCAAGCTATTCTCATCATTAGTTGGCACCTTAATCATGTTGCTGTCGAAAAATACAAACACTCAGACATATCTCCTTTAGAATCTGTGTACACAAAACAGATGACCATTTCAAATCTTAATTTGTGAGAAAGCATTAAGAGTAGCTCATGCTGCGGTACTAGCCTATAGGCACCGGTAACCACCCCTGCCAATGCTTCACTCAAATGGCCTTTCTCGTCAAATGAGCACGAACAATGAATTTTGACAGTTCTTTCCCATAAAGGGCATGCGCCAAGTTCCAACTTAATGCACTGATGCCATGATGTTGCTGTTCAATAAACAGGCAAGGGTTTTGTATTCAAATGAACAGGCATTCTGGAGGGAGACGGAAAGGTGTGGTGATAGCTGATCCACTGGCAGAGTCCACAGGGTCAGCACTGAGATGAGTAAGGAAGCCACATGATAGATGGACAAGATTAGCCCTCCAGTGGACACAATGGGCAGTAAGAGAGTGGGATGACACATTGGGGCTGCTGCTCATAAGGAGGCAGTGGTGAGCACTTAAATGGGCCCTTTGGAGGATGCTGAGAGGGGCACAGGGGAAATCTGTAGGCTTATCCAAGAAAGAATCATGCCTGGGATGGCAGTAGAAGAGCAGGAAGTTCAAGGGGTGCTGAAGGGATTTGGGAGGGCAGGGAACCCAGAAGGAAAGGAATGAAACAAGCCAAGATGAAGAAGAGAGGGGGCTAGGAGGGATAGAGAGAAAAGAAGCAAAAAGGTAGGGGGGAGAAAATGAAATGGAAGTGGTGGACTTGAATCCAACATGGCAGCCAAAACATACAAGTGAACTGACAGAGAAAATTCATGTTACATAGGCTCAATTATGTAGTAATTATCAGCTTACATAGTCCTGTGAAGTGGCCTACTCAGTAAAGCAGTTCAAATTGCTTTTGAAGAAAGTTCAAAACTGAAGGCTCACCAACTGTTTAATTAGGGTAGCTATGGATCAATAATAAACACAACCTTGTCAGCACCAATCTATCCCAAGAAAAAAATTAACTGTATTTTTTTTAAAATGGTGCTTTTCTGATATATGTGAGTCGGCATTACATAGTTCATTAACTACCAAGCTATCAGAGGAAGCTAGGTAACATGCTTTTAAGTTAATAGCACAAAGAATTAATGCAGAACGTGCTTAAGGAAACCTACAGCAAGGAAACTGCTCAGAAAGTAATTGGTATAGAACCTGCTGTTTACAAAGAAAAATGTGCTGAGCTCTAAATGTTTATTCACCGGCAGAGGTTCCACAGGGCCAGCCATGTTCCTGGCTCTCATATGGGGCATGGACTGTTCCATAATTGCCAATGTTTTTTTGTCAACAGGTGACTAGGCATATTTTTGGTGAGATAATCTCTCAAAATTTCCCTTCCATCCAATACTTATGACAAGGTATGGTGCCATTTCCTGGATTCAGCAATTGAATTCACGTGGCAGATGTACAAGATGCCCAACATATACTGGTGGGCAAATTCATCAAAGCTGCATGACATTGTTTGTGCAAAACCCGTACACGCAAACTAAATACCGATGTTTGTGATCTTGCACTCACTCTGCAACTCCACCCACTTAAGAATGTTAACCAGCACTGTTACCAGTAACCAGTACTGTTAACCAGTAGAGCTCCCCAGTACCATGCCCAAGTGACCATTTTTCATGTGCACAATGACACGATGAACATGGATGACATCATTAAGCACAATCCTGACATCCTGGTACACTTTCCACCGAGAGTCAGTAGAACTCCTGCCCCAGCCCAAGACTCCAAGTCTAGATTTTCCAGCCACTGACTAATGAGTAAGCAGAGAAAAATATAATCTTGCATTTGAACAAGTAAAGGGGAGGACATGTGGCTAGTTAAAAGCAACAAATAAAAAAAGAGCAGGAGATAGATCGTGGGATATCAAATAGAAGTAACAGAAAGAGTCATAGAGTCATAGAGGTCTACAGCACAGAAAAAGGCTCTTCTGCCCATCGAGTCTGCGCCGGTCAAACAAGTATCTAATTATTCTAATCCCATTTTCCAGCACTAGGCCCATAGCCTTGTATACCATGGCATCGCAAGTGCACATCCAAATACTTCTTAAATGTTATGAGGGTTTCTGCCTCCACTATCCTTTCAGGCAGTGAGTTCCAGATTTCCACCACCCTCTGGGTGAAACAATTCTTCCTCACATCCCCTTTAAACCTCCTGCCCCTTACCTTAAATCTATGCCCCCTGGTTACTGATCCCTCCACCAAGGGGAAAAGAAACTTAGATTGTTGATTGGTGAGGGAGTCAAGGGTTATGGGGTGGGGTGGGGGGGGGGGGGGGGGGGGGGGGGGGGGGGCGGCAGGCAGGAAAGTGGAGTAAAGGCCATATCGGTCAGATCAGCCATCTTATTTCCTTATGTACATACTACACAACAAACAACTTGCATTTATATAACCACTTTAACGTAGTACGATATCCCAAAGCACTTCACAGGAGTAATTATCACACAAAAGTTAACATCAAGCCACAGAAGCAGAAATTGGGAGAGGTGACCAAAACCTTGACAAAAGAGGGACATTTTAAAGACTGTCTTAAAGAAGGATTGGAAGGTAAGAAGATAGAAAGGTTTAGGGAGGGAATTCCTGAGATTAGGGCATATGCAGCTGAAGAAAATCAGGGAAGAGCAAAGGGCACAGAATTGGTGAAGCAGGGAGATCATGGAGGGCTGCAGGAGGTTACAGAGACAGGGATGGGTGAGGCCATGAAGGATTTCCAAACAAGGACGAGAATGTTAAAAATCAAGGTGTTGCCAGACCGGGGCCCAATGTAACTTAGCGAGCTTATATAAAGAGCCTACCATGTATTTCATCTGTCACCTAGAGGTGACAGATGAAATACATGGTAGGCTCTTTATATATCACCAGTGGCCATGCTGGATAGATAGCATATCGCCTTCATTACAAGCTCCAATAACAAACCAAATTTTAAAATTTTTTATACAAGATAGGTCTTCTGGGTTCTCTGTTTCAGGCTGCAATAAAAATAAACTTTAATTTGGGTATGCAGTCCATATGCAAGTTGATATTATTTTCCCCCTCAAAGTTGGGTCTACATCTACATCAACATGGTATCTGTCTTGAAATTGATATTCAATTCTTTTGGAGATTCCTTGTTGCCACTATTCTAAAGGGGATTGGTACAATACCATTGGCCCACCAAACCCTAAAGCTGTATCCTTCCTGTTGAGAAAACCCACTGCACGAAACTGAGCTCCAAAGAGTAACTATAGAATGAAATGTGAAATTCTCTGCTGTGTACATCAATACAGTGTATGGTTTCAAACATCGTTTGCTAAATAAGTGAATAGAGTGGGATTTTAAGTTGACGTTTGAATCACTTTGGCTACCAACAAGAATCTTAAACTTACTTAAGAGATGTTGCTTTCTGGTTGGAGCTTTTTGGAGTCAAAGGTTTATCGACAGTTGAGTAGTTATTGTGCAGCATTGTTGTGACAGAATTCCCAACTGTTCCCTTGTTGCTCCTGAAAGAAAAGCATGACAAAAAACATTCATCCACGAAGGAAAGATAACCTGCAATGAAGTCACATTATTAGGGTAAGAGCTGACAAACCCCATCCTGGCCATGTCTACACTCTCTCGACTTGGTTAAATCAATTCTGCCCGCTCTCAACATTTCTCACGATGGGAGGTGGGGGAGGGTGTGGCCAGGGTTGCAGCTCAAGAAATTCAATCGGTCGGGGTGGGGGGGGGTACACTATATTACTGTTACATATCAACACAAGGAAGAATGCAGAGTGTAATTAAAATCCAGTTGCCATTGGTCTGTTCCATCTGTACATTCAGGAACAATATACATTGGTCCCACAAACACTATATTTACTGAAAGGATATCCTGAGCTTGGCTGGAGGGAGGGAAGGCAAAAAATGTATTTTCTTCGGAATATGTAGGAAACAATATGTAATGTTAATGCACTCATAGCAACATTAATTGTTTTTTTTTAAAAAGAGAAAATAGACATCGGAGTAAGAATTTTAAGTTTTTCTTTAACTAAAAATAGAGCTGTTTAAACACACTCTTGGTCAAGGAAGGGTTTTCCAGAGGCTGCACTGTTCCAGGCACTTAGAAGATGGCATGGACTTCGGGATGGGGCAGAAAAAGAATCAAGAATAAGGGAAAATTATGAACACATCATTATAAAGTTGTCAATGATCTGTCCATCCTACTACAACCATCGTGAACCACAACAAACTAAAGCACCAGAAAAAAACCCACTTCAAGTGCACAATGTTTAATGCTACTATTGCAAACTGTAATGTTTGGCAGATACAACCCAATGCCTTACGGCTCTGACTTTCTGGCTCTACATCAGACTCAAATTATTGCAATAGGACTTTAACTTACAGCAAGATAAGGAAGAATTGCTTTAATCAAATATAAATAGATAGCACTTCAATGTGCTTCATAAAAATCTATTTATAACCACATTGGTCTTTTTTTAATTTATTGATTCACAGGAATATGGGGGTATTTCAATTCCATGAAATATTTTTTGCATTGTTACAGCCTGTATTAAATGCACATAGTGAGTCACAGTGATATGAATAGCCATTCCACAAACTGCACAGGTATGGGGAATTTATGTAATTAAACACATAGGCTTCTGTTATGTGGGAAGACTAGAGAAGCTGAGATTGTTCCCCTTGGAGCAGAGAAGGTTGATAATAATGAGAGGTTTTGATGGAGTAGGTGGGGAGAAACTGTTCCTGCTGGTAGGATGATCGGTAAGCAGTAGGCAGAGTTTAAGATAATTGGCAATAACTCCTGGAGGAAATTAGAAGATTTTTTTTCCCCCCTGCAGCAAGTTATTACAATCGGCACTGTCTGAAAAGGTGCTGGAGGCATAATAGCATAATAGAATTTCAATAGGGAACTGGATATATACTTGGTGAAATTTGCAGGGCTATGGGAAAGAGCAAAGTGAGTGAGACTAATTGGACAGAGCCACACAGACATTGGACCAAATGGTATCCTTCTGTGCTGGATTTTTTTTTTTATTCATTCATGGGATCGGGGCGTCGCTGGCTCTGCCAGCATTTATTGCCCAACCCTAGATGCCCTTGAGAACTAAAGAACAGAGGGCATTTAAGAGTCAACCACATTGCTGTGGGGTCTGGAGTCACATGTAGACCAAACCAGGGAAGGACAGCAGATTTCCTTCCCTAAAGGACATTAGTGAACCAGATGGGCTTTTACAACAATGATTTATCATTAGACTTGTAATTCCAGATTTTTTTTTTTAAAATTTAATTCAAATTTCACCATCTGCCATGATGGGATTCGAACCTAGGTCCTCAGAGCATTACCCTGGTGACAATACCACGACGCCACCGTCTCTACTAATGATTCAAGTTAATACTTAAATCATCTATGTTTATTTCACTTTCTCATCCAATTTATGATAAATAAGCTAGACCATGTGAGATGATTTATTGATTCCTTGCATTTCTGACACCGACCAAAAATTATTCATGACATTGGGAACCACCTGATTGGTAAACTTGTGGGAGCACTGTCACCTGGTACAGGTCATCAAAATAAAGCAAGAAACCACAGAAGAATCGTTAGGCCTCTGAAGCTATTTTAGCTCACCTAGTTAAGCACCCAATTCCACTCTGAACTCTCAGTCTTAGCTTCCCTTATTTCACCTGGTAGATAATTACAAACATTGTACCACCCTTTCAGGTGATGAAATTATCATCCAAGATCAGCTTTACATAGAAATTACAATATGGAAGCAGCCATTCTTCACAAACTGTCTACACTGGTGTTCGTCCTCCACACATGTGGTCGCCCCACTTTCTCATGCCCGTCCTGCCCATACTTATTCGTTGTGCTCCGCTCAATCCTCTTCTTAACTGGCACCGAGGGGCACTTTGCAGCAGGGGTGACTGGATAGTGATTAACAGCGGGAATGCGAATTGGCTTTAATTCAGCACACTGACTCTGAGGGCCAATCTGGAGCTACTGAGCTCCAGGAAAACAATGCAGTATTGGGCTCTGTTTGTGGCAGGATCTATAATATCACAATTCTACAACTTTCTTTTGTTTTTTAAAATAACAGTGGAGTAGAACTCATGTCACGATCACCAGTTTCTATGTGAGCAGGCTGACAGGACTGCAGTTGGCAGCCAGATTTCACCTCCCAGACATGGCGATAAATGCAAGAGCTTCACCATCAAGCTGGTCAGTCTGGCTACCATAAAAGAAATCAATAAGACAAGAATCAATTGCTTAATGTAATAAAAATGATAATAAAAATTGGCCCTCTGTGATAAATTATACTACTTCAAATCTCGAAGTTATTTCACACTTTTCAGCACAACATTTAATTTATTAATCAAAAATGATTAAATCATGGAACCAACTCATGTTGGCACAGTTTTCTCATTGAAAAGAGAATAAACACACTTAATAGCCACCACAGTAAGATGCATTGTTCCTGTCATAGAGTCATTACGGCACAGGAGGTGGTCATTCAGCCCATCAAGTCTATGCTGGCTCTTGGTAGAGCAAACAAAATATTCCCCCACTCTAGCCCTGTAGTGCTGCAAGTGCCCATCCAATTTCTTTTTGAATCCATTCATAGTCTTTGTTTCCGCCACCCTCATAGGGAGCAAGTTGTAGGGAATTACCACTTGTTGCATAAAAAAAGATCTTCCTCACATATCCCCTGCATCTCTTGCCCTAAAACCTCAAATCTGTGCCTCCTAGTCCTTGTAGCAACAGCTAATGGGAACAGTTTTTCTTTGTCTACCTTCTCTAAGCTTGTCATAATCTGCACAACTCAATCAAAGCTCTCCTCAAACCCCTTCGCTCCAAGAAGAACAGCCCTAGTTTCTCCAATATAACCTTTGCAGCTAAAATGCCTCATCCCTGGAATCCTTCTGGTAAATCTCCTCCTCTGCATCCTCTCAAGGATCCTCACATCCTTCCGAAAGTGTGGCAGTCACCCAAAATGAATACTGTTAGTATTGGGAGCAAATGGAAGAATGTTTAGAGGGGCAGTCTCGCTATTTACCAATATAAAAACAATACTTGCCTTTATGCTGTTAAAACAAACATTTCCACATTGCACAAAGCTTAAAAGGTACTTGCAATATGTAGGAACCAAACAATTTTTTTCCCCTTTACATTCTTATTATGGTTTTCTATGGACCTACTAACCGATTGTTGGCTGTAAAGTTGGCTGCTAGTGGCACAGTTGCCTCCCTCTTTTTAGTCAAGACTGGCCCATCTATAGTACTGGTACTGCGACCACTGATAGGAACTGGAAAAGCTCTGGGCTCTTCATCCTGCCATTGGGAAAGAAACAAAGAGTGGGTGGAGAAACAGCATGTTATTCTACAGATATATATATTAACATTTCATCCAGTGGTTCTGAAATTAATTGCTCGCATTTGAAACTGAAAAACCTGCCTCTTCTAATATTATATTGTATGGTCAGGAGCACAAGGTGATAGTCACCCTATCTGCCTGGCTCTCATCAAATTGTTTGTCATCAAGTGCTTAAGATAAGTGTACAGTGGAATGATCTATACAAGAGGTAGCTTTGTCTTCAGATATCTTGGAAGATAGCTTTATCTTTTCATTATAATGTGCTCAAGCAGTTCTCACGCATCAGATCGAGGAAATACATCCGCATAGGATTTAAGATGGGCCAAGAGAGTTGGAATCCTGCATCTTAAAGAAGCCTAGGCTTAGGGGTGATATAATTGAGGTGTACAAGATGATGAAAGGAACAGATTATGTTCCAGTTGAGGGTTTGTCACAATTAAATAGATTAGGGAGGACGAGGGATCAGAGTTTTAATTAAAGCAAAAGATTCCGGGTGCTGGAAATCTGAAATAAAAACAGAAAGTGCTGAAAAAACTCAGCAGGCCTGACAGCATCTGCAGAGAGAGAAACACAGTTAATGTTTCAAGTCCAAGGTGGCTCCCGTTCAGAACTTCAATATCAGAATCTTAAGTTGTCTAAGGCCAGATCTAGGTTAGATATCAGGAGGCGGTTCTTTTCCCAGAGAATAGTGATTCACAGGAACTGGCTATCAGATCATGCAGTGGATGCTGATTTGCTCAACTCCTTCAAGTAGAGAAGTACCTATTTCCGGTTAGGGTAGACATCACTTCTTACAAAAGGTACTTCAGGGATTTGAGACCAAAGTGATCTCCTGGACTAGTTTCCATCATCTTGATGGATCAGAGAGGAACTTCCAGGAACATCTCCCCCAACAAATCGGCCTGGATATCTTGATTGTTTTTTTCACCTCTCCAAGGAGATCGCATGGTTTTGGGTACCATGGAGAGTATCAACATTGCACAAGGTTATCACAATTGCATGGAACATGGTAAAGGTTCCAAAGTGTCTTTATCTGTTCATCACAATTCCAATGTTCCTTATAAACTCAAGGGAGCATGATTAAATTGTAGCATGACACTCAAGCAAATAGGCTGGTAAAGAACAACTCAAAGGCAACCTGAAACACACTGGAAAACAATTTAATGGGACAGCCACCTCAACGTCCCATCATAAACAATGAACACATGACCATTCAGCACAGCAGTATAATAGAATATTTTTCATGCTGTAACTACTGGAAGGTTAGGTTACATACAGCATTGTAAAGGACAACTACTATAGTCAAGTTCCAATAAAACTTTCCTCTGGGAGTCCAACTCTATTCTACCTGGTGTACTTTAATATTGTACAAAGATGGCGAGGCTCATAATTACAGGTATTTGAAAATAATTTACTGTTATTTCATGTTTTAATCAGCGAAGGTTGAGAGGGGCCTTGATAGAGGTGTATAAGTTTATGAGGGGCATAGGTAGGGTGCATAGGAGGCCACTTTTTCCATTCGTAGAGGGGTTAATAACCAGGGGGCATAGATTTAAAGTAAGAGGTAGAAGGCTAAGAGGGGAGTTGAGGAGAACTTTTTTCACCCAGAGGGCGGTGGGAGCCTGGAACTCACTGCTTGAAAGGGTGGTTGAGTCAGAAACTCTCGTAACACTTAAGAAGTATTTAGATATTCACTTGCATTACCATAGCTTCCAGGGCTATGGGCCATGCGCTAGAAAATGGGATTAGTGTTGTCAGATCTTCGTTGACCGGCATGGACACGATTGGCCGAATGGCCTCCTTCTGTGCTTTATACACCTATGAGTCTATGAGTCTACTTCAAAAACAAAATGGAATCATCCCAAAATATATACACGATCAAATGGAGAACTTCCACATTTGGTGCATCTCAGTGAATTTTTCTATGGTGGAATGAAATTCTTTTATGGATAATTTTTCTTCCTAAAATATGGTCAGTGTCAGCTAAAGAAGTAACTGCACACGGCAACACAGAATTAGCCAAAAACCGTGCACTTGATACCTCATACCAACGGCTAAAAAAATTAGATATAAATTTCACTATTTTTGGATGCTCTAATTATGTGACTAAATCAACCCATTATTGGCACAATTTTGTGTCGTGCTCTGGGGAGGGAAGATCTAGTATTTCATATTTCCCATATATATCATGTATAACACGAGATCTTCTCCCTGCACCCGATGCCACACGCCACGCCACAATAAGAGTCGATAATGACAAAGCTGCTATCGACTGAGACACTCATATTCATGTCAATTGGCATTCACAAATACATTTCCTCTCAGTTTGTTTCTCTCCTCATTTTTCCATGGGAGCTTGGAATGAAGTCAGGAGGGAAAGTTTTCATTCAGATTAACGGTACTGGAAAAGTGAAGCAGAGCACCACAGCAGCTTAGCGGAGGACAGCAACAGCCGAAACAAATGGACTGGAACGGCGCTGGGTGAATTTGATACATTTCCTTCAGGAGCAGGGGAAAAAAAACTCACCCACATCTAGGATGATCCCCCCTGCCCACAGTCCCAAACAGGGGAATAGGTTTCTAACGGTGTACAAGCGCAAAGCACATAAGACAAATCTCTGCTCCCAGTCACATTGCGTACACCCAATTTCTCTTCTTTACTTGGACTGAGAAACTCATGAAAAGTACTGACTATGACCAACAAGTAAATAAGCAAGTGCTACCTGGTATACTCTGCAATACTTTAGCACTTAAAAATGTCAAGTTAAAAGGCCAGAAGAGGTACTTTAAGTCCAAATTATTTAGTTAAGATAGTCAAGCTGATCCAATTTGAAAGAGAGGTGATTTTTGAGATGGTACCATTGAAATCTTAACATTTCTGAAGGTGATGGACGATGATGCAAAGCTCAGACATCAGGACAGGTTGGAGAGATAATTAGTTGATGATTTGGTGGAGGAGTGATGGATTTGTCAAAGAAGGACAGGCTTCCAGGATGATCTTGGTCTAGGGCTGTTTTGATGCCTACCAGGTACTTTAACACTATTTTCTTTGTTCCATCTCTTGAATAGCTGTTCAAATAACTCAGTAAGCCCCATTTCATTGAGGAAGTGAAAGGGATTAAATTCTATTAGGCCTCCAGAGCACTGAAGGACATCAAGCACA